>NC_092385.1:39563273-39780219 GCF_030028105.1 Mobula birostris | reverse complement strand
CCCTTTCCCCTCTTCCCTGTCTCTTTTCCCCTCTCCCCATCCCTTTTCCCCTCTCCCCTGTCCCTTTTCCCCTCTCCCTTTTCCCCTCTTCCCTATCCCTTTCCCCTCTCCCCTCTTCCCTATCCCTTTTCTCCTCTCCCCTATCCCTTTTCCCCTCTCCCCTGTCCCTTTTCCCCTCTCCTCTCTCCCCTCTTCCCTGTCTCTTTTCCCCTCTCCCCTCCCCTCCCGTCCCTTTCCCCTCTCCCCCTCCCCTCTCCCCTTTCCCCTCTCCCTTTTCCCCTCTTCCCTGTCCCTTTTCCCTCTCCCCTTTCCCCTCTTCCTTGTCCCTTTTCCCTCTCCCCTTTCCCCTCTTCCCTGTCTCTTTTCCCCTCTCCCCATCCCTTTTCCCCTCTCCCCTGTCCCTTTTCCCCTCTCCCTTTTCCCCTCTTCCCTATCCCTTTCCCCTCTCCCCTCTTCCCTATCCCTTTTCTCCTCTCCCCTATCCCTTTTCCCCTCTCCCCTGTCCCTTTTCCCCTCTCCTCTCTCCCCTCTTCCCTGTCTCTTTTCCCCTCTCCCCTCCCCTCCCCTGTCCCTTTCCCCTCTCCCCCTCCCCTCTCCCCTTTCCCCTCTCCCTTTTCCCCTCTTCCCTGTCCCTTTTCCCTCTCCCCTTTCCCCTCTTCCCTGTCCCTTTCCCCTCTCTCCTGTCCCCTTTCCCCTCTCCCCTGTCCCTTTTCCCCTCTCCCCTGTCTCTTTTTTCTCTTTTCCCTTCTCCCCTCTCTCTTTTCTTCTTCTTCTTCTTCTCTCTTTTCCCTTCTCCCCTCTCTCCCCTTTCCTCTCTCTTCTGTGTGCTGCTCTCACTTCTCAATCTCTCTATCCCCCCATCTGTGCTTCCCCTTCTCTCTTTCTTGACCCTTCTCATTTTGCTCTCTCTTTCCCCTCTCCTTCTCTTTCTCCAACCCCTCTCCTCAATTTCCTCGCCTCCCCTCTCTCCCTTCTGTACCTCTGCCACCCTCCTTCTGTGTTTCTCTACCTCCCACCTTCTTTGCCTGAATCTTTCTGCCTGCCTCCTTTCTCTCTGCTTCTTCCTCCTCTTCTATCTCTCCATATCTCCTTCCATCTGTCCCTCTTTCACATCTGTCACTCCTCTCTTTCGCACCCCCTATTCTGCCATCAATCCTCTTTTCCCTTTCTCCTCCCCTTGTTCTCTCCATCTCTCTCCTCTTCTTTGTCTCTGCTTTTTTTCTCTTCCCCTTCTCTGTCTCTCAGTTTCTCTCGTCCCCTTTTCTGTCCTGTGTCCTCTCTCCCCCTACTCTCATCTCCTTCTCAGCTCTCCCTCCTCTCATTGTCTTTTTCCTTCACCCCTTCTTTCCTTTTCCCCTCGCTTTTCTCTTCCCCTTCTCTCTCATTCCCCTCTCTTCCCTCTCTCTTTCCCCTTCTCTCTCTCACTCTCTCTCTCTGTTACCCCCAGCCTGTCTGCCGCTGCCTGTCTGGCCGGGTAATTTAAAATTCCTGCTCGGGTGATTGGCGGTTGGCGGGTCACGTGGCGCGCGTTCGCTCGCCGTGCGGAGGCTGGCGCTCGTGCCATAGACGGACCCGGCTGCACTTTATTCGCCTCGGAGCCGCTCCGCTCCGTCCCGTCCCGACAACTCGTCGCTTCGCCATCAGTGTATTTTTATTTTCGTTAACACACACATAAAGCTCGGCTCAGCCTCGACTGAACTCCCTGCGGCAATGGGGGACAAGAAGAGCCCGAACAGGTAGAAAACACACGCCTGGTGGCCGCACTGTGTTCGACGACTGCAAAGAGAGAGAGAGAGAGGGAGAGACCTTTAAATGGAGGAGCTGCTGCTGCCGCCGCTGGTGTCTGTGGGCTTTTAACGTGCGTTCGCCTCCTATGCCCAAGTGGCCGTCCCTGTGCCAGGGCTCATACCACCCCCCCCTTCCAGTTACACAGCCATGGCGGACGGCGCTGTGTACACTCACCCACTGGGAGGGAAGAGAGCGCCGGGTGAAAGAGACGGGGGGAGGAGAAAACGGACCATTTTTTGTTTTGCACACACATAATCTCGCACACACACACACACACAGACACTTTGTCGAGGCGATGGCAGCGCTCCAGTCCGTGGCCGGTAATGCCGAAGCCTTTTGTACGTACGTGTGTTTTATTTTACGTATACATACACATCGCAAATATGTGATATGTGTAATGTTCTCCTGTTTTTGTTGCAGTTTTTCAAGGCCGAAGAGGCAAGCCAAGCCTGGCTCGGAGGACGGTTTCTGGGACTGTAGTGTCTGCACCTTCAGGAACAGTGCGGAAGCTTTCAAATGCAGCATTTGCGATGTACGGAAAGGGACGTCCACTCGGTGAGTGACGAGTTCTCAATATTTTTTTTGTTGCTGTCTCTTTTGATTTGTGTGTGTCTGGGAGGGGATGGTGGTTATTGACGATATGTGCCTGGAAATAATTAAATACTGGTTGAATCCAGACTTGTTGATTTTGATGTTACCATGCTAGGATGGATTTGATTGTAGTTTTTTTTTGGCGTAACCACTCGCTACTTCGTTCTGTGCAATTGTTGGACGGGATGCTGTACCTTATTTCAGACTAAATGTTAGGAATTGGGCTGCCATGACATTTGTTGTAAAAGGCAGGCGACAGGACATGATCATGAGGGAGGGCATCTAGAAAGGTGGAAGTACTCCCGAGGAATGTTTAACTCTTCAGCCCCATATCGAGAGCTATTATCAGCCACTTGCGCTTTGACAAATCGCGTCGAGGTGAGTATGCGTTTGTCCTTGGGCACATTTAAAATCGAATATGCCAACACTGTGGATGTGCTGGCGATTTTGTGAATAGTTTTACCCGGGTAGCGAATCTTTCTACTTTTAATCGTACGTGATTTAAAGTAAATAATTTACTAATAGTTTGGTAAATTCCCATTGGGTTGCCAAGTGAACGGCTGAACTTAGTACGTGGAAGAGTTTCAGGAACTACTTTTATAAACTTAGATGATTGTCGTCATTTATGATTTTTTTTTCAAAATGACGGCATTTCTGTACTTGCTTCCAGCTGTGAGTAATAAGTGACTTTCTGCAGAAATCCCTGTGTGGGTTGTTTGTTGTGATGTGGCTGAGTTCTGTCTATTATTTTACGCAACGATTGAAACTCATTGTGGGAAACACTTCCAGAAAACTCCGATTTTTGCTAATAACTGATGCATGGCCGAAAAATGATGGTGTTGTGAAAGCTGTTAAGATTTGAATATCGAATCCCAATTTCAAAAACATCCTTCCCTATCCCTTTAAATAGTTCTGAGGTGTTGATGATTTGATTGACACGGTATGGCATCCTTCTCTCGTTATTTGTTATAGTTTGTGACGGGTATGAAAGCCAAGGGAGTTTTGTTTTGGGAGGGAATCACTTCCCGATTTAGACAGTGAACTGATGATAGCATCCATCCCCGGGACCAAAGGTTAGCACAGGCTATACTTGGAGGCATCATGGTGCAATATACATTTTTCAGAGAAATACTAGTAACAAGACTAGTATTTGTAGGTTCTATGTTGTCGTTTAAAGTTAAATTGGATAGCTATATGGACAGGAAAGCAATGGAGGGTTATGGGCTGAGTGCAGGTCGGTGGGACTAGGTGAGAGTAAGAGTTCGGCACGGACTAGAAGGGCCGAGATGGCCTATTTCCGTGCTGTAATTGTTATATGGTTAGAAACAAACATCTCCCGGGATGAAATGAGCATGTGGAATATTAGTGAAGGACAGAATTTCTAAAGATATGCCCTAGGTTTACTCTATATATGGGATTGATTATTGTAACTGTTGCATTCCCAATCGCATTTGAATGCAACTGAAGTACCTTTTGAGAAAACTGCATATTTTAAGTGATCATTTCTATATCATTGCGTGAAAAACTTTCTGTAAATTGGTGCCATCTTAATTCAAAGGGAAAATAGTCCTGGGGGAAAAAAAGTCCTCAGAGGCCAGGCAGCATCTGAGGAAATCTGTTTTAAGAGATAGAAATAAAATATTTTTGTAGTTGCTGGTGGTTATTGAGATCTGTGATCCTTCAAAACTGAGTCTGATCTGAATATTTCAGATTGCCAGCATTTGCAATATTTTGCTCTTCAAGTATCATATTAATGTTCCCAATTGAAACTATTTGCATGAGTTTCATTGTCGTAGTTTTCTTTGGTGCTTCAAGTCTGACTTGTATTTGACTGGAAATGCAAATACTATTTTTTCAAAATGATGCTGCAGAATTGCCATGTTCACGGTTTTGTTCTGCTTTTCTTCCCCTACAGTTTGGGGTACATGGAATAATATGAAATGAGATTTTTGTTAACTGAGAACTTGATCAGTTTTCCAATTGTAGGGACAGAATAAATTTCCATCAACGGAAAGGAACTTTGATGACCTAAATTGAAATGTTTCTGGAAAATCGAAAAAAAGTGCATGTGCCGGTGATCTAAAATAAAATAAAAACAGAAAATGCTTTTCACTCAGTGGATCAGATGAAAGAGAACAGGCAATGTTTCAGGACTGTTTCTCTTACCACAGATGCTATCTGACCAGCTGAGTGCATCCAATGTTATATGTGAAATGTTACTGTTCTACAAGATGAAAAAGTAGTCTTGAAATAGATATATCTTCCATTCCAGGTAATTCAAATAAAATGAGCAAATGGAGTTTTCCACATCACTCTAAACTATGGATTAATTGGTTGGGAAATGGTAAATTTAGTCCATAATTTAAACAATGGGGGACATCATTGGTTGTATGTTAAATTGTTGAATTTCAGAGTGTGTGTGTTCGTGCATTTCACCAACAGGAGCTGATTATAATTGGCAATGTTCATTCTCTTTAGAATAACAGGAAGATGGAAACAATTGTTTACAATGGCTACCATAAACTCTACCTCTATCTCTGTAAACTCATACAGCATTATCTCAGGTTTAAGCAGCCTGTGGAAAAAAATGCATTCTGTTGAATCTAGGGGCAGGTTCAAAGCTCTCAAGACCATTTAAGTCTACCCAAAACTCAGTGTTATAAAACTTTATCTGAAGTGTCAAGTAGCCACTTTGATTTTTTAACTTTGTCACCTTCCCCCTTTAAAGTATGAATACCATGTAGTATTTCTTAGGTTGAACTTCCATATAAAAATTCAATCTTCATTGTTTTGAGAATTAGTTGATTGTGAATGAAGCAGTGTTGGCTTGCCTTTGGTAGCATTGAGTTTCAAAAGAGGAATTTGGTAATTTTTTGGTTCGTGCTTTATGACCTCCTACAGTTTAAGATTTTTTTCAAGGGGTTGATTTGGTTTGTTGTATTCTTGTCAATATTCATGCACCTGGACCAGTTAGTGATATATTATCAAGTTATGTCCTTGATTGCATTAAGCCCCAAACTGAATTTCTGGGGAGCAGTGGAAATGTGATTTTTTTTTTGGTGTGTGTGAATCTGTGTCAATAACAACCAGTTTTTATACAAAGCTTGGTCGTTGTACTGGTAAAACTGGTGAGTAACAATGTGGTTAAATATCAATTTTTTAAATCCTCTGTACATAAATTAATGAAGGAAAATGAACCATTAATGTTCAGAATTCAGATAATTTAGCATGTGGTTAATTTTCAATATAATTTTACTTGAGCTTTGCTTCTAGAGAAGATTGGGAACTGGAAAGTGTCTCTGGAGGATATATTCCTTTTGGATCTTGTGGTTTTTATATCCAAAAGTGTATAATTTGGTATGCTCAATTTGTTTCTGCATTGTGTATGGCATTTGGTTGAGTATTTCCACTAAATTCCACTTTGAATAACTTAAAATTTGTAATTGAAATGCTTAATTTTCAGATTTCATGCAATTTAAATTTTTGGAATAGTATTCTCGTGAGAATTTAGGGGAAATTTTGTTTGATCTTTACTGCTTGAACTCCTCTGAAAATATTACAAAAAGTACCAACACTATTCCCTTTTGTTTTTTTTAAAAAAATGCAACAGTTGAAGTGGTCAACTTTACTACAAAATTAGAGTAGTGTGGTTGATGTGTCAAAATGAGATTTGAGTATGAATGAGTGTGCGCACATGTAATGAAACCGTAGTTATAATATTTAACATGCTGGCCAAATGTAGAAATTTTTATTGTAACTTAAGTGTGCATAAAGTACAAGAAGATTGTGAATAGTGTATGATATCTGTTGCAATGTTTTAATTTTCAGTTATAATGTAAATTACTTAGGGCAGATATTTGGATGAGGGAAAATCAGCACATATCTTGAAAAAAAATGCGCATATGCTTGAAGGAAAATGTTTTCTGTAGGCAATTTCTTTCCTGTACTTTTCCATGAAGCCCTTTTTACTATTTATTTTTTATATCCTTGAACCTTATTTTACTTTTCAAAAAAAATTCAGTGTTTCTTTCTTTGCAACATGCATTTCATTTGCTAAATATGCATCTGGTCCTGAGGAGCTATTTAGATTATGTAAAGATGCAGCACTTTATTGCCAAACTTTATAGTGGATGAAAACATTGAGAGAAAATTGTAGTGATAGTGATGGAAATGGAAAGTGTGGTTAATATCTGGAAACTTAAAAGATAGAAGAATAATTGTGTTCATAGGGTCCTGCAGTATGGTTATTTTGCATACTACATCCATGCTGACCATTGGATGCCCATCTGTATTTGTCAAACAGCATTTGGCCTGTAGCTTTCTATGACTTGGCAATTCAATTGCTCACATTAAGACTTAAATGTGTTAGAGTCACTTGCTTCCACTACACTCTCAGGCAGTACGTTCTAGACACTCGCCACTCTTTGGTGCATATAAAAGTCCCCTTCAGGTCAGTTTTAAATCTTTTAATTCTAACCTTAAATCTATGTCTTTAAGTTTTATTTGCCTCTGAAGGGGAATGTTTCCTGCAGTCTTCCTTATCCTCAATTTTATATTCTTCAGTCAGGTCCACCTTCTCCGCTCTAGAGAAAACAGCTTCATTGTTAGCCACTGGTGATGTTCCTGAAGACTGGCAGGTTATTAATGTTTTGTGGTTAAGAAGTGTAGAAGGACAAGCCAGGGAACTAGTCAGCCTGACATCTGTGGTAGGAAAGTTACTGGAGGGAGTTCTGATGGACTGAGCCTACCTGCATCTGACTTGACAGTCAGCATGGCTTTCAGTGTGGAAAGTCATGTTTGATGAAACGTTCAGAGTTCTTTGCAGAGGTAACCGAAAAGGTAAATGAGGGTAGTGTGCAATACTGGATCTGCTATTAGGGAATGAGACAGCACAGGTGACAGAAGTTTGTGTAGGGGGCCACTTTCCATCCAGTGACCACAATGCTATTAGTTTAAAAGTACCTATCTAGGTCTGGTCCACGAGTTGAGATTCTAAATTGGAGAAAGTCAATTTTGATGATATCAAAAATTGATCTGGCCAAGTGTGGGTTGCAACAGGCTGTTTCCTGGCAAAAGTGCAGTTGGTAAGTGAGAAGCCTTCAAAGGTGAAATTTTGAGAATACTAAGCTTGTATTTGCCTGTCAGAATAAAAGGTAAAGATAAGGGGTGTAGGATACCTTGGTTTTCAAGAGATATTGAGGCCTTGGTTACGAGAAAAAAGGTGCCTAGCAAGTTTAGACAGGCAAGAACAAATGAGGTACATATGGAGTATAAGAAATGCAAGAGAACATGTAAGGAAGAAATTAGGAGGGCTAAAAGAAGGCGTGAACTTGCTCTTGCAGACAAGGTGAAGGAGTATCCTAAGAGATTCTACAGATGTGTTATGAGCAAAGGATTGCAAGGGACAAAATTGGTCCTCTGGAAAATTGGAAGGGTAATCCATGTGTGAAGCCAAAACAGATGAGGGAGATCTTAATTTTTTGCAGTTACATTTACTCTGGCGAATGACAGTCTATAGAAGTGAGGCAAAGCGGTATCAATTTAATGGACCCCATACAGATTACAGAGGAGGAGCTGTTTGCTATCCTGAGGCAAATCAGGGTGGAGAATTCCCCAGGCCTTGCCAAAGTGCTTCCTTGGACCCTACGGGAGGCAAGTTGAGAATTTGCCAGGTCCCTAGCAGAGATACTTAAATCATCCTTAGTGAGCCTGGAGATGTACCAGAACCATAGTTGTTCTGCTGTTTAAGGAAGGCTCTATAACAGGAAGTTATAGGCCGGTGGTCTGACGTCAATTGTGGGAAAGTTGTTGGAAGGTATTCTAAGGGACTGGATATGAGTACTTGAATGGACATAGACTGATAACTGATCATGGATGAAGCCAAAGCAGTGGATGTTGTCTTACATGGACTTTAGCAAGGCATTTGGCAGAGTCCTACATGGGAGGTTGGTCAAGTAGATTCAGCTGCTCGACATTGAAGATGGGGTAGTAAATTGGATTAGACATTGACTTTGTGGGAGATGCCAGAGCCTTAGTAAATAGTTGCCTCTCTGAGTGGAGGCCTGAGACTAGTGGTGTGCTGCAGGGATCTGTGCTGGATCCGTTGTTTGTCTTCTATGCTAACAATGTGGATGCTAGTGTGTTCAGCTGGATGAGCAAATTTGCGGATGATACCAAGATTGGGGGTGTAGTGGACAGTGAGGAAGGTTATCATGGCTTGCAGAGGGATCTGCATCAGCTGGAAAAATGGGCTGAAAATGGCAGGTGTAATTTAATGCAGGCAAGTGCGAGTGTTGCACATCGATCGACCAACAAGGGTAGCTCCTACAGTGAACGGTAGAGCACTGAGGAGTGTGATAGAACAAAGGGATCTGGGAATACAGGTCCATAATTCATTGAAAGTGACATCACAGGTAGATAGGGTTGGAAAGAAAGCTTTCGGTGCACTGACCTTCATAAACTTAAAGTATTGAGTACAGGAGATGGGATGTTATGTTGAAATTGTGTAAGACATTGGGGAGGCCTAATTTGGAGTATCAAGTGCAAAAAGGTTTGTTTGTTTTATTGACTACACAAAAGCATTTGATAAAGTGAAGCACAATAAGTTATTCAAAATATTACAGGAAACTCTAGATCTAGATTCGAAAGACGTCCGCCTAATCAGAAATCTGTACTGGGAACAAACTGCCGCTGTAAGAATAGATGGAGAAGAGAGTCAGTTTATGAAAATCAAGAGAGGCGTTAGACAAGGGTGTGTTTTCTCCCCTGATTTGTTTAATGTGTACAGTGAAACAATATTACAAAAAATAAGAGACATCTTGGGAATCAAAGTTGACGGCAGAAACATCAATAATTTTAGATATGCGGATGACACTGTGTTAATTGCAAGTACGGAGGAAGAACTACAAAACTTAATTGCTATAATTGTTGAAGAAAGTGCAAAAATGGGTCTATCTATCAATTGCAAAAAGACAATGTATGGTGATAGCCAAAAATAAGGAGTATCCTAGGTGCAGGCTGAGAATAAATGGGGAAGACATAAAACAAGTACAGAACTTTTGCTACTTAGGAAGTTGGGTGACATCAGGTGGCAGATGCGACATGGACATCAAAAGAAGAATAGGGATGGCAAAAGACTCCTTTACGAGAATGAAGAGTATACTGACCAACACTAAACTAGTCATGACAACCCGCCTCAGAGCACTGAAATGTTACGTTTATCCAGTTATATGGCTTAGAATGTTGGACAATATCTAGTAACATGAGAAAACGAATTGAAGCAGCAGAGATGTGGTTTTTGAGAAGGATGCAAAAAATATCATGGATGAAACGAATATCTAATGATGTCATGAACAGAGCAAACACAAAAAGAGAAATAATGTATGAGATCATGAAAAGGCAACGTGACTTCATTGGACATGTGATTAGGAAAGAGGAGTTAGAATGCATGGTAATCATGGGAAAGATTGAAGGGAAGAAACCAAGAGGAAGGCAAAGACAAATGATGATGGAGACAGCAGCTAGAGAACTGGAAATGAATATCATTGAATTGATCCACTTGACCCGAAACAGGAATGTGTGGGCCATGGCAGTCAAAGCTCAAACTGGGCATGGCACCTGACGATGATGCTGTGCAGTTTTGGTCACGTACCTACAGGAAAGTTGTAAATGTAGTGTCCTAGTTAGATATTTACTGCTATGCTGTAGATATTTCATTTTAGCAGTTCTGTAAGAGGAGACTGTCTGTTTGGGTTTGAGCTGAGAGAAGGGGCTTTGTTGTTCAATTAAGGAATGTGGTGTCAGCCAATCAGAATGGTGGAATTGGGAGAATGTTCTTGAATGCTGGGTGGAGAGGTTTTGTGAGAGACACTGGTGTAGGTGGAGGTCTTTTTGGCAGGAGCTGGGAGAAGACAGGAGGGAAGAAGGCTGAGGATGCTGTCCCTGTTGCACAAAGTGCTTTGTGCAGATGAATTGCTTCAAGGAGGAAGGACCAATACTCCTGTGGGAAAGTCCATTTGTGCGAGATGGATGTTGAGTGACATTAGGAAGGTGGTGTGTGCTTTCATACAGACTGAGGGTCCTGTGCATGAGTTACAGATGACAACAAGATGAGCTCCAACTTGTGTGCATATTTGACTGCTTAATTATAATGGGCCCTTTTTTTTTCATTCTTTAATAACGGTTTGGTTACATTATCATTCTTAAATATACTTCATAATTGTATGCAGTGTACGATCTGTTATTTCTTAGCGAATGGGCAATTGCAGGGGGTCAGTAAATAGCACAGCATTCACACAAACCGGGGTTTGGGTGGGTGAGACATCCCAACCTCATGGGTTTGGCAGGACCAAAGTTGTATACATCCTAGATGTATGGAGCCTGATAAAGGTGGAATTCTCGTCACAGAGTTCAGCGGCTGTTAGCAAGGGGCTAACGAGCCGTATTTCCAGAGACGCCCAGTAAAAAGCAGTTTCATAAATAGGGCTGAAAGAGTACAGAGAGAATTTACAAAGATGTTGCTGGGTCTGGAGGTCCTGAGTTATAAGGAAGTTTAAATAGGTTTGGACTTTATTCCTTGGAATATAGAAGATTAAGTGGAGATTTGATAGAGGTATACAAAATTGAGGGGTATAGATAGGGTAAATGCAAGAAAGATTTCTTTTTACTGAGGTTGGGTGGGACTACAGCTAGAGGTTATGGGTTAAGTGTGAAAGGTGGAAAGTTTAAGGGGAGCATGAGGGGAAACTTCTTCACTCAGCAGGTCGTGGGCTGCCAGCATAAGTGGTGTAGGCGAGCTCGATTTCAATGTTTAAACTTTGGATAGGAAGATGAATAATAGGGGTATGGAGGGCTCTGGTCCTTGAGCAGGTCGATGGGAGTCGGCAGTTGAAATGCTTTTGGCATGGACTAGATAGGCCCAAGGGGCCTGCTTCTGTGCTGTACTTCTCTGACTCCATGACTATGGCAGTGGATGTTGTCTATTTGGACTTTAGCAAGGCTTTTGACTAGATCCTTGGCTTGTCTGGAAGGTTAGTTTCCATGGTATGCTGGGAGAGCTGCTTGGGTAGATTCAAAGCAGCATACGAAATGCTGGAACACACATAAAAGTTGCTGGTGAACGCAGCAGGCCAGGCAGCATCTCTAGGAAGAGGTGCAGTCGACATTTCAGGCCGAGACCCTTCATCAGGACTAACTGAAGGAAGAGTGAGTAAGGGATTTGAAAGTTGGAGGGGGAGATCCAAAATGATAGGAGAAGACAGGAGGGGGAGGGATGGAGCCAAGAGCTGGACAGGTGATAGGCAAAAGGGATACGAAAGGATCATGGGACAGGAGGTCCGGGAAGAAAGAAAGACGGTGGGGGGGGGGGGACCCAGAGGATGGGCAAGGGGTATATTCAGAGGGACAGAGGGAGAAAAAGGAGAGTGAGAGAAAGAATGTGTGTATAAAAATAAGTAATAGATGGGGTACGAAGGGGAGGTGGGGCATTAGCGGAAGTTAGAGAAGTCGATGTTCATGCCATCAGGTTGGAGGCTACCCAGATGGAATATAAGGTGTTGTTCCTCCAACCTGAGTGTGGCTTCATCTTTACAGTAGAGGAGGCAGTGGATAGACATGTCAGAATGGGAATGGGATGTGGAATTAAAATGTGTGGCCACTGGGAGATCCTGCTTTCTCTGGCGGACAGAGCGTAGATGTTCAGCAAAGCAGTCTCCCAGTCTGCGTCGGGTCTCGCCAATATATAAAAGGCCACATCGGGAGCACCGGATGCAGTATATCACCCCAGCCGACTCACAGGTAAAGTGTTGCCTCACCTGGAAGGACTGTTTGGGGCCTTGAATGGTGGTAAGGGAGGCAGTGTAAGGGCATGTGTAGCACTTGTTCCGCTTACACGGATAAGGGCCAGGAGGGAGATCAGTGGGGAGGGATGGGGGGAACGAATGGACGAGGGAGTTGCGTAGGGAGCGATCCCTGCGGAATGCAGAGGGGGGGGGGGAGGGAAAGATGTGCTTAGTGGTGGGATCCCATTGGAGGTGGCGGAAGTTACGGAGAATAATATGTTGGACCCGGAGGCTTGACCATCCCCTTGCCCATCCTCTGGGTCCCCCCCCCCCCGCCCTCCTTGTCTTTCTTCCCGGACCTCCTGTCCCATGATCCTCTCGTATCCCTTTTGCCAATCACCTGTCCAGCTCTTGGCTCCATCCCTCCCCCTCCTGTCTTCTCCTATCATTTTGGATCTCCCCCTCCCCCTCCAACTTTCAAATCCCTTACTCACTCTTCCTTCAGTTAGTCCTGACGAAGGGTCTCGGCCTGAAACGTCGACTGCACCTCTTCCTAGAGATGCTGCCTGGCCTGCTGCGTTCACCAGCAACTTTTATGTGTGTTGCTTGAATTTCCAGCATCTGCAGAATTCCTGTTGTTTACGAAATGCTGGAGAAGCTCAGCAGCACAGGCAACCTCTATGGAATAAACAGTTAAAGTTCTGGGCTGAGACCCTTCATCAGCATTGGAAAGAAAGATGAGAAGTCAGAGTAAGAAGGTGAGGGAAGGAGATGAAGTAAAGAGCTGGGAAGTTGATTGATGAAAGATAAAGGTGCTGGAGGACAGGGAATCTGATAGGAAAGGACAGAAGACCATGGAAGAAAGGGAAGAAGGAAGAGCACCAGAGGGAGGTGATGGGCAGGTAAGGAAATTGAATTGGATGGCTACTGGGAGATACCTTTTCTGGTGGATGGAGCGTAGGTGCTCGGCAAGGCAGTCTCCCAATCTACGTCGGGCCTCATTAATTAGATTAGATTCAATTTTACTGTCATTGCTCCAAGAACAGATACAAAGTCAATGAAATGTAATTAGCATCTGACTAGAAGTGCAAAAGAATAGTATTATTTACAAAATAACTGCGAATAAAAAGTAAGTGCTGCAGCATACAAATGTAAAAGTACTGAGACAGTCCAATATGGGTGCAATACTGCTTAGCGCCGTGATGTGAGGTTCTGCAGAGTCACAGCCTCAGAGAAGAAGCTCTTCCTGAGTCTGCTGGTGCGGGAGCGGAGGCTCCTGTAGCGCCTACCGGATGGGAGGAGAGTAAAGGGTCCATGGTTAGGGTGAGATGCATCCTTGATAATGCTTTTCGGCCTGCCCAGGCAGCGTTTATGGTAGACGTTCTCATGGTGGGCAATTGGGTGCGGATAATCCACTGGGCAGTTTTCACCACCTGCTGGAGTGCTTTGCGGTCTGATACGGGACAATTGCCATACCACACTGAGATGCAGTTGGTGAGTATGCTCTCAGTGGTCAAGCAGTAAAAATCCGTCAGTATCCTGGGACAGAGGTGAGCTTTCTTGATGCTATTGCGCCTTTTTGATCAGAATGGAGGAGTTCAGGGACCAGGTGAGATCATCGGAAATATGGACACCAAGGAATTTGAAGCTTGATACACGCTCCACTGCAGCTCCGTTGATGTAGGTGGGGACATGAGTGTGGCTCCTAGCATGCCTGAAGTCCACAATATTCAGGAGATCACACTGGGAACATCATATACAGTAGATGACCTCAACAGACTCTCAGGTGAAGCGTCACCTCACCTGGAAGGAACGTATGGGGCCCTGCACAGTAGTGAGGAGGTGGTGTAGGGGCAGGTGTGGTACTTGTCACTTCGCACTGATCTCCCTCCTAGTACTTAACCTTGCAAGAGGGATGTATGGACAAGGGACTTGTGTAGGGAGTAATCCCTGTGGAAAGTTAGGGAGGGAAAGATATGCTTGGTGGTAGGGTCCTTTTGGAGATGGCAAACATTATGGAGAATTATGTGTTGGATGCAGAGGCTCATGGGGTGGTAGGTGAGGACAGGAGGACCCTATCCCTGTTGTGGCGGTGAGAGGCAGGTGAGAGCAGTGTTGATGGTGTCGAAAGGAAACCTCTTTCTTTGAGGGAGGACATCTCATCATTTCTGCTGGAATGAAAAGCCTTATCCTGAGAGCAGATGCGGCAGAGGAACTGGGAGAAGGGAATGGCATTTTTGCAAGTGACAGGGTCGGAAGAGGTATAGTCCAGGTAGCTCTGAGAATCAGTGAGTCCATAAAAGATGTAAGTAGATAGACTGCCTTCAAAAAAAGTGGGATCTCCTGGTACCCACCCATTTCAATTCTGCTTCCCATTCCCATTCTGGCATGTCAGTCCAGGTCTTCTCTACTGCCGCAATGAGGCCACACTCAGGTTGGAGGAGCAACACCTTATATTCTGCCTGGGTAGCCTCCAACCTGATGGTGTGAACATTGATTTCTCAAATTTTCGGTAATTGCAACCCCCGCCCCACCATTCCTGTTTCCCTCTCACCTTATTTCACTACCTGCCCATCACCACCTCCTGCTGATCCTTCTCCATCCCTTTCTTCCATGATCTTCTATCCTCTCCTATCAGATTTCCCCTTCCTCCAGCCCCTTATCTCTTTCACCAATCAGCTCTTTACTTCACCGCCTCTCCCTCTCTTGGTTTCAGCAGTCTCCTGCCACCTTGTACTTCTTCCTGCCCTCCCCCCACCTTCTTACTCTGACTTCTCATCTTTCTTTCCAGTCCTGATGAAGGGTCTTGGGCCAAAATGTCAACTGTTTACTCTTTTCCATAAATAATGTCTGGCCTGCTGAGTTCCTCCGACATTTTGTGTGTGTTACTTTGGATTTCCAGCATCTGCAGACTTTCTTGTGTTGGGCAGATTCAAAGTTAGTTTTAAGTAGAAGCAGTAGTTGGTAGTTGAACTTGTTTATTGGAATGGATGCTAGTTACTAGTAATGTGCTGTAGATGGTGGTGTTGTGACCCTTCAAATCCACATTGATCAGTAAATTTGTGGATGACATGAAATTATAGGTTTTCCTTGTAAGCCAAAATGACATAAAGCGAAGAAGCAATTACCATTAATTTATATGGGGAACATTTTTTGAGCATTCCCAGACCCAAAAAAATAACCTACTAAATCATACCAAATAGCACATAAAACCTAAAATAACACTAACATATAGTAAAAGCAGGAATGATATGATAAATACACAACCTATATAAAGTAGAAATAATGTATGTACAGTGTAGTTTCACTTAACATAATCAGGAAGTTTGAGTCAAAATCGATCTGTCCGAAAAAAATCAGCATGTACACGCATGTGCACATCACGCATTCGCACGTACACGCAAGTCACGCATGCACACATAAATGCATTTGCACGTCACACATGCGCACACACCTGCCCAGCAAGACTTCATGGTCATGATAGTCTTTCTTGGGGTAAACACAAGTTTAAAACAAGCGTCTTTTTTTGTAAAGGCGAAAATCCTGTTTTGGTTAATGAAAACAGGTACTAATGTAGGTCTTTCGTAAAAGCGAAATGTCGTAAAGAGAACGTTCAGAAAGCGGGGGACACCTGTAGTAGGTATTGATTGCGAAGAAGTTTATGGAAGGTTAAGGGTGGACGAAATTTTGATCAGTTGGAGAGATGAACTGAGAAGTCACAAATGGATTTACATGAGGGTAAGTGTGAGATGATGTATTTTCAAAAGTCAAACTGGCGTAAGACGTGCTATGAATAGTAGGATACTAGGGAGTGTGATGGAACAGCAATGAAGGAGTACAAGTGCACAGGTAGACAGGCAGGTGAAAAGGCATTTCGCATGCTGACCTCCATTAGTCAGCGTGTTGGTATAGGAATTGAGATAATATGTTGCATTTGTATGTCATTGTTGAGACTACACCTGGAGTACTGTGCACTGTATTGGTCTCCCCTTTATCAGA
Source organism: Mobula birostris (assembly GCF_030028105.1). NCBI lineage: Eukaryota > Metazoa > Chordata > Chondrichthyes > Myliobatiformes > Myliobatidae > Mobula > Mobula birostris. Next base: position 39,764,062 of record NC_092385.1, on the reverse strand, counting down.
AAGATATTAAACTGGAAAAATTGCAGAAAGGATTACTGATGATGTTACCAGAACTAGAGGATGTGAGTTATAGGGAGAGGTTGGCCAAGCTAGGTCTTTATTTGTTGGAGTGTAGGAGAATGAGGGATGAACTTATCAAAGTTTATAAAATCTTGAGGGTCATAGATAAGGTGGGTGGTGGTGGTCTCTTCTCCAGGGTAGGGAAGTCCAAAACTGGAGCACAGATTTCAGCTGAGCAGGGAAACATTTAGAAGGTACTTTTTCCATCCACAAGGTTGTGAGTACTTGAAACTCACTGTCAGAAGAAACAGTTGACAGGCACGATTGTATAATTTCAGATACAGGTGTCCCCTGCTTTTTGAACGTTCGCTTTACGAAACCTCACTGTTATGAAAAGCCTACATTAGTTATCTGTTTTGGCTAACAGAAGGTGTTTTCACTGTTACGAAAAAAAGCAGCGCGCGATAAAAAAGCAGTGCGCGCCTCGAGCAGCCGCTTCTCTCCCGGATTCGGAACGGCATTCTAGCCAGCATTGCTTAAACACGTGCCTGTGAGCATCCGTTAGGAAGATGAGTTTTAAGGTATCGGAAAAGCCTAAAAGAGCTTGGAAAGGTGTTACACAGCGTAAAACTAGACATAATTAAGTGTTTCGATCGTGGTGAACAAAGTAAGGACAAAGTGAGTTTGGCTTGTGGAAGCTGACGAAGATGATGTTGAAGGGGTTTTGGCATCCCATGACCAAGAACTGATAGATGAAGAGCTGATGCAATTGGAAGAGGAAAGGATAACAATCGAAACTGAATGCAGTAGCGAACGGACCGAAAGTGAAGTCATCCAGGAACTGAACGTGAAGCAACTGCGTGAGATTTTCGCTGCAATTATTGCAGTAAAGTATGACTTTAATTTTGAAAGGGTACGTCGGTTTAGGGCATATTTGCAGGACGGTTTGAGTGCTTACAAAGAACTGTATGATCTAAAAATGCGTGAGGCTAAGCAGTCAAGCAAGCCTTCCACATCAGCCACAGCAGATGACAAACCTCAACCTTTGACATCGAGGCAGGCAGTCATAGGAGAAGATGACCTGCCTGCCCTGATGGAAACAGACGACACCCCAGTGTCCCACCACCCCAACCCCCGGGCCGTGGACAGATACCGATCCGCAAAGAGTGCAGCAGTAGCTGGGAGGCACCCAGCACGTCTTTAAGAACAAAAGCCGAAATAAACAAGCTAATTAATTAGGTGCTGCCCAGCACGTAAATGTCGGCCCAGATCAGAGGCGATTGCCGATTGCGTTGCCTCTGATCTGGGCCAACATTTACGTGCTTGGCGGCACCTAATTAATTAGCTTGTTTATTTCGGCTTTTTTCTTAAAGATGTGCTGAGTGCGTCCAGGCCACCGCTATACCCCTGCATGCTTCGCAGATCGGTATCAGTTCACTGCCTGGAGGGTGGGGGCCACTGCACCATTCCAACCTCTGACGACTCAGCCTAACACACCATCATCAGTGTGCACTGCGCTGTCTTCCCAATTCTGGTAAGTGATACTACACTGTACATACATTATTTCTACTTTATATAGGCTGTGTATTTTTACGTGTTATTTGGTATGATTTGGCAGCTTCATAGCTTAAAGGTTACTGGAGAGAGTGTTTTTGCCGACTTGCTGCGTGTTTCTGCCGAGAATGCTTGCGTGAGATTTTCGCTACGGAGAACAGTGCGGCAATGATTGTGCAAAAGTATTTCTACTTTATATAGGCTGTGTATTCATCATATCATTCCTGCTTTTACTATATGTTACTGTTATTTTAGGTTTTATGTGTTATTTGGCATGATTTGGTAGGTTATTTTTGGGTCTGTGAACGCTCACAAATTTTTCCCGTATAAGTTAATGTTAATTGCTTCGCTTTACGATATTGTGGCTTACGAACCATTTCATAGGAACACTCTACCTTCGGATGGCGGGGGAAACCTGTACTTCAGTAGGTATGTGAAGGGGAGGGGGATATGGGCCAAATGCAGGAAATTAGGACTACGTGGGTGAACATAATGGTTGACAGTAGACTTGCTGGCTCAAAGAATCTGAATCTCTGCTGTACTGCTCCTTGACTTTACACAAATGAATCTCATCTGTACCCTTTTCAATGCTAGTATTTATCCAATAATGTGACTAGAACTGCATGCAGTATTCCAACTAAGGACTGAATAATCTTTGATAGTGTGAGCACTACTTCCCTTCTCTTCCTCTCAATGCCCTGAATAATGAAGGCCAATATTCCATATGTGTTAACCATGTTATCTATCTGCATTGGCACCTTCAAGGATTTGGAATTGTGCACCAAGATCTATCTGTTTCCCACTACTCCCTTAGCTTTCATGGTGATGCACTAGCCTCAGTTGTACTTGCAAAATGTATCATCTCACTTCTTTCAGTATTGAACTCCAAATGCCATTTCTTAGCCAATTTCATCAGTACATCAATATTAGTCTCTAGTCTAAGATTACCCTCCACGCTGTCAACAACTCTATCAACACTGACAACACGCTGGAGGAACTCAGCAGGTCGAGCAGCATCAGTGGAAACGATGAGTCGATGTTTCGGGCCGGAACCCTTCATCAGGACTGTAGGGGGAAGGGGCAGAGGCCCTATAAAGAAGGTGGGGGGAGGGTGAGAAGGAGAAGGCTGGTAGGTTCCAGGTGAAAAACCAGTAAGGGGAAAGATAAAGGGGTGGGGGAGGGGAAGCAGGGAGGTGATAGGCAGGAAAGGTGAAGAAGGAATAGGGGAAAACACAATGGGTAGTAGAAGGAGGCAGAACCATGAGGGAAGTGATAATGCTGCTGGGGGAGGGGGCAGAGTGAAATAGGGATAGAGGAAGGGAGGGGGAGGGAATTACCCGGAAGTTGGAGAATTCTATGTTCATACCAAGGGGCTGGAGACTACCTAGACCATATATGAGGTGTCGCTCCTCCAACCTGAGTTTAGCCTCATCATGGCAGTAGAGGAGGCCATGTATGGACATATCTGAATGGGAAGCAGAGTTGAAGTGGGTGTCTACCAGGAGATCCTGTCCATCATGGGGGACGAAGTGGAGGTGCTCGACGAAGCAGTCCTCCAATCTGCATCGGGTTTCACCAATGTAGTGGAGGCCACACCGGATGCAATAGATGACCCCAACAGACTCACAAGTGAAGTGTTGCCTCACCTGGAAGGACTGTTTGGGGCCCTGAATGGTGGCAAGAGAGAAGGTGTAGGGACAGGTGTAGCACTTACGCTTACAGGGATAAGTGCCAGGTGGGAGATCTGTGAGGAGGGACGTGTGGATAAGGGAGTCGCGGAGGGGCCGATCCCTGCAAAAAGCGGAGAGGGGTGGAGAGGGAAAGATGTGCTTAGTGGTGGGGTCCTGTTGAAGGTGGCGGAAGTTGCGGAGGATAATGTGCTGGATCCGGAGGCTGGTGGGGTGGTAGGTGAGGACAAGGGGAACTCTGTCCCTGTTGTGGTGGCGGGAGGATAGGGCGAGAGCCGAAGTGCGGGAAATGGAGGAGATGTGGGTGAGGGCATCATTGATGATGGTAGAAGGGAAACCACATTAAATTCAAGAAAGCCTACCACGAGAAAGGTGCTGTGCTGTAAGTGCAGAAACATGGAAATCTACAGAACTTCCCTACTTCAAAAAAATTTGTCGATGTTATCTACAATGCCAATGCCCAGGCCTTTTTTTAATCATGCCGTGCTGGATTGTTCCCTTTTCTACAAACATGCAACACTATCGGGTTCAAAGAAAACCATGGATTACATAACTCTGTTATGTTGTTCAAATATGTCAGGAATGGAAATAAGAAATTGGTTATTGGGGAAAACCATTAAACCTCTGCTTTAAGTTTACCAATTGACTACTATGCCAGCATACACTTGAATTCCTCTGTGGGTAATCATTATGAACTAATATGGTTTTGTAGTACTGTAATAATATTGGTAGTGTTCTAATTTGTTCTGTATTTCATTTAAATGCATAATTTGTTACTCAATTCAACAATTTTTTTAATATACCTTTGTAACTATTTCTATAAGCCTTTGGATAATTGGGACAGCTGCTTAATTGGGCCAAGATGTACTGGTCCTGAAATGTCCCAATCAATTGGAATCCACTGTACTTATGAAATACTTTTAGATTTATCTTAATCCTGTATGGCAGTGATATTTTGTGATTCTTGTTTGCATTTCTAATTATTTTCATCTCATTACACCTCTTTTACTATTGATGTGGCTTCCCTGCCTTTAGTTCTCTATACCTACCTCACTATGTTTTTCTTTAACCAACCCTTGATTGCTCTCAACATACAGGATTCCTTTAATTGTTACCCTGGACTTTCAATCTTACAGTAACATGTTGGTCCTGAACTTTTGTATATCATCTTTTTAATGCTGTGCAGCTATATTGCAGCCAAAGAAGAATGGTTAAACTAGGAATGTGAGCAAATAGAAAGCATCCCTATTACTCATCCAAAAGGGTTACATCAACAAATCAAGAATATCACTGGTAAAAAACTCCTCTGTTCTTCAGGTGGATGTTTGAAAGCAAAGGACGGTACCATTATCATGGAAAAAGATGAGATTATGAACAGATGGACTGAGTATATTCAGGAATTGTTTGAAGATGATCGAGGCGAAAAACCAGAAATTAAGAAAAACGTTGAAGGTCCAAGTATTTTAAAATCTGAAGTTCGTAATGCAATAAATAAGATGAAGAAAGGAAAGGCAGCAGGTCCTGATGAATTAGTAATAGAACAAATTATCGCCCTTGAATATTATGGAATTGAAAAACTTACTGATTGAATGAATGACATTTATGAGACTGGAATAATACCAGAAGAGATGAGAAAATCAGTACTTATCACTCTTCCTAAGAAATCTGGAGCAATAGAATGTGAATTATATAGGACCATAAGTTGAATGAGTCATATCACCAAGGTACTTCTAAGAATTTTGATGACCAGAGCTAAAAGTAAGATACAAGCTGAAATAGGCAAAGAATAATGTGGTTTTGTGAAAATCAAAGGTACAAGAAACGCAATATTGATGTTAAGGATACTATCAGAACGAGCTATTCAAGTGCAAAAAGATTTGTTTGTTTGTTTTATCAACTACACAAAAGCATTTAATAAAGTGAAGCACAATAAGTTATTCCTCCAGAGCACGATATAACATCAAAAGATGTAAGCATTCTCCAGGTTGCTCAGGATTGGAAAATGGACGTGGACTTGGGGGAAAAAAAGCTTGTGTTTCCCCCAGACATTGCAGCTACAACACTCTGGCCTGACATGGTCCTGTGGCCCACAACAGCCAAGCTGGCATATGTTGTGGAATTGACAGTACCGTGGGAAGATGGTGTCAAAGAAACTTACGAGAGGAAAAAGACCAAGTACTCTGAACTGGCAACTGAAGCTGCCCAGAATGGCTGGAAGACCAAGATTTTCCCTGTAGAAGTGGGATGCAGGGGATTCGTTGCTACGTCTACGACCAGTCTATTGAAGAAGATGGGGGTGAGGGGTCACTCCCTCCAACAAGCAATCAAGTCCTTGTCGAAAGCAGCAATTGGATTTGGTTTAAAAGGAAAGACAACAACTGGGCTGCAAGAGGAAGACAGGAGGGTACGGAACTGAGGGGGGTGTATCTGGGACGCCAGGTAGCACCGTTGAGCCCTCTGGAGACGTCGTGGGCTTATCAATGAAACGTCAAAGAAGGAGGGTGCCCACCTGATGACCCCGATGACGTACCTACCCTCCCCCCTTGTCACCACTCCAAACCCACCGCCAACATTGAGAGTGCCAGCTTACCATAGGGATTGAAACATTAAGTCCTAGTAGCTCTACTTTGAAATATTACAGGAAACTCTAGATCTAGATTCGAAAGACCTCTGCCTAATCAGAAATCTGTACTGGGAACAAACTGCCGCTGTAAAGATAGATAGAGAAGTGAGTCAGTTTACGAAAATCAGGAGAGGCGTTGAACAAGGGTGTGTTTTCTCCCCTGATTTGTTTAATGTGTACAATGAAACAATATTACAAAAAATAAGAGACATCTTGGGAATCAAAGTTGGCGGTGAAAACATCAATAACTTCAGATATGCAGATGACACCGTGTTAATTGCAAGTACGGAGGAAGAACTACAAAACTTAATTGATAAAATTGTTGAAGAAAGTGCAAAAATGGGTCTATCTATCAATTGCAAAAAGACAGAATGTATGGTGATATCCAGAAAGAAGGAGAATCCTATCTGCAGGCTGAGAATAAATGGGGAAGACATAAAACAAGTACAGAGCTTTTGCTACTTAAGGAAGCTGGGTGACGTCAGATGGCAGGTATAACTTGGACATTAAAAGAAGAATAGGGATGGCAAAAGACACCTTTACGAGAATGAAGAGTATACTGACCAATACTAAACTAGGCATGACAACCCGCCTCAGAGTACTGAAATGTTACGTTTACCCAATTAGATTATGAAGACACGCAGTCCTCTTTTATTGTCATTTAGTAATGCATGCATTAAGAAATGATACAATATTCCTCAAAATACAGGACAGACTAAGACTGAAAACAAAACCACATAATTATAATGTATATTTACAACAGTGCAACAATACCATAACTTAATGAAGAAGTCCATGAGCATAGTAAAAGTTCAAAGTCTCTCAAATGTCCCACATCTCACGCAGACGGGAGAAGGAAGAAAAACTCTCCCTGCCATACCCGACCCCGGTCCGACTCTGAGTCATCCAAAAACCTCGAGCTCTGATCAGCTCTCCGACACAGAGTACTGAGCGCCATTTCTATCCGAACGATTCGACCTCCATCTCGGTTGCCAACAGCAGGCAAAGCCGGGGATTTTGAGACATTCCCTCCGAAAGATTCCTGACCTCACAGTAACGACGGCAGCGAACGAGTGTTTCAGAAATTTTTCCAGATGTTCTTCTGTGCTTTCACATCCGTCTCCATCAAATCAGAATTGTCCATGGCCCCTATTTAACGGATACGATATCATTATGTGATATGCCTCAGAATGTTGGACAATATCTGGTAACATGCGGAAACGAAGCAGTGGAGATGTGGTTTTTGAGGAGGATGCAAAGAATATCATGGACGAAATGAATATCTAACGAGGATGTCATGAACAGAGCAAACACAAAAAGAGAAATGTATGGGATCATGAAAAGGCAACGTAACTTCATTGGACATGCGATTAGGAAAGAGGAGTTAGAATGCACAGTAATTATGGGAAAGATTGAAGGGAAGAAAGCAAGAGGAAGACAAAAACAAATGATGATGGAGACAGCAGGCAGAGAACTGGAAATGAATACCAATGAATTGATCCACTTGACCCGAAACAGGAATGTGTGGGCCATGGCAGTCAAAGCTCAAACTGGGCATGGCACCTGATGATGCAGCTATAGCCTTGCCTCCAAGTAAATCTTCCAAGTAAATGCTCCCAGTCTACTTTTGATATGTTTTCCCTGGTGTTAATGAAATTGCTTTTTCTTCACTCTCTTCAATCCTTCTCCACATCTGTTCCTCTGGTCCCGGCAGCATCAACATAAATCTCCTTTGCATTCTTTCTAGTTTAGTGGCGTCTTTCCCATAGCACGCTGCTATACACTGAATGCAGTATTCCAAATGCAGCTTCACTGACATTTTGTAGAACTGCAACATAACATCTCAACTTAAATGCTCAATGCTCTGATTGAAGTCCAGTGTGCTAAAAGCTGCCCTCACCACCCTATCTACCTGTGGTGTATTTTGCTCCATATTCCCCTTGTTCTACAACACTCTTTGGGCCCTGCTGTTCTACCATGATTGTCTTGCCAAAATGTATTTACTCACTTCCTCAGCCCACATACTAAGCTGGTTAAGATTCTTCTGTAAATCCTGATAACTATCTTGAATGGCAGTGACAGTACCTATTTCAGTGTCATCTGCAAACTTATTAACCATGCTTGTACATTCTTATCCAAATTATTGTTAAGATGACAAATAGCAATGGCTCCAGCACCAAGCCCTGGGAAGCACCAACTTTGGCCTACATTCTGAGAAACAATCTTGCATCATCACCCTCTGCTTTCTACCATCAAGCCAATTTTCATAGCAAGTGGCATATGGAACCTTATCAAAGTCTTTTCTGGAGTCTATATCAACTACATCTATCACCCAGCTTTCGTTGACCTTCTTGGTTACTGCTTCAGAAACCTTAATCAAATTTGTGAGACACCTTTTAAGTGAAAAGCCATGTGACTACCTAATCAAACTATGCCTTTCCAAATGTTTGTTTTTATCCCTTCAGTGAATTGCCTACCATGGATGTTAGGCTTATTGGCTTATAGTTCCCAGGTTTTTATTTGCAGTGCTTCTTAAATAAAGACATAAAATTAGCCACCCTCCAGTCTTCCAGCACTTTTATAGTGATGATCTATCTCAGCCAGGGCTCCCACATTTTCTTCTCTCATTTCCCATAAGACAAGATCCATTAATGCTCCTTCCCATGTTGGTCAGTCTGTATACTATATTTAGAAAATCTCTAGACGAGCCTCAAAAACCCTGCCCCCTCAGAGTCTTCTATCTTAAAACAATCTCAGTTAATATTTGGGAAAGATGAAATTACCTACCACAATAATCCTATTTTTATCACATCTCTTCTATATGCAAACAGATTTTTAGCTTCTCTACTCTAGACCTCTAGCAACACTTTTTATTCTGGAGCCTTCCAGGATATCATCCCTTGATACAAGAGTAATGCATCAATTGAATTTCCACCCTGTGTTTTATATCCTATACGGTATGGAGTTGTCAGTCAAGTTCAAGTCCTATACATTTGAGAATGTTGGTTACTTTAAATTTTGTAATGCTGAGACGCAGCTGATTGTGTAAAAACCACAACTAAAGCTTGGCTAGTTAACATGGCTATTGAACCCTGTGATCATTAGAACTTTGATTTTTGGTTTTCACCAATAGCTTTGATTTTGTAGTTAAGGATTGAAATTTGGGTGCAAATCTCAATTTTTTTTCAATCTTTGTTATAGTTATGGGTATTTTCTACCTAACACACTTCTGTTTTTAGAAAAATATTGTGGCATCAGCAAAAGTTGATTTTGTTTTACTGTAGATTTGCTTGTATTTCACAAAATTCAGCTAGAGCATTTTTCCTGGAGTTGTATATTGACATGAGCAGACTAATCTGTGAGCATGTTGAGGCTATTTAAAATTTAACTTTTACATTCATTAGAGTTAGTTGAATGGTAAGTTTGCCATGAGATTTTTGGGAGCTGTAGTTCAGATAGTTTTATTTATTGTTGCCTCTGAAGAGGATGTGATATAAATATAATACCTGTAACTTCATTTACTTTTCACTTCCCAAATGCATGCTTGAGGTTGCCTTTGCAGCAGTGATGTGACTTAAGGGATAATGCAAGGCCTGTTTTTAGAACACTTGAGTTTGGGTTATCAGGGTTATAAATATGAAGATGGCCAAAATGTTCAAAATCTGGTTGAAGACGGCACAAAATTCAATTGTCTGTATCAATTCTTGGAAGCTATTTTGGAAACTCATAGTCTTTATGGTTTATAAGTATGTAACTATTTCCAGTGGATGAAACTAAATTTGAGCTTTTAAAGAGGCACATTTTGGTTAGAAATTTCAGTGATTTGAAAATTTCTATGATTGAAAGCTATGTAGTGCTTAATTTTTTTTATTATGGGTAGGATTTGGCTCTTTGAAGTTTTATTGAAGTTCCTGTTTTCTAAATAAATGATCTATAACTCTTTAATGAGTAAAGTAACATTTGACAGCAAATTTTTCCAAGTGTTGCTTCCTTAGAAATTGTGGATATGATACAGCTTGAAGCTGAACACAAATATAATTTCAGACGTCGGAATTTGAAGAAACAAGAAATTAACTCTTATTGAATAGAATGCATTTAATTGCATAACCATGCTGATGCTTTGCGATAGTTCAACTAAGCCAAAAATGTTTTGTTGATGTTCATTTGTACTCAGTGTCTGATGTTTCTCGCTTAAGTGTCTCAACAATAGTACAGCAGCATTGATTGATTCCAGTTGCTCTGATACAGTTTCTGCATGACGGCAATATCCTGATGAAACCTGCTCGCTACTGACATCGCCAAGATTTGCTGGGAAGAAGTCTAAATGGGAATGTAGAAAATGAATCTTCAGTGACATGTTGCATTTCACAGTTTTGTATGCTGTACATAGTTTGGTGTTCCGTAGTTGCCAAGAAAATTTTCAACAACATCCTCGAATGCCGCACATGAAATTTTATCTGGTTCCACTAGAAGTTCTTTGACTTGCATGTCATTAATTACCTGTTTGATTTGTGGACCAACAAAAATGTCTGCCGTAATCAGTTATTCTGTGAAATATTTGTCTCAAATATTGAAATTCTTCACAGAAATGTTTGGGTCTGGTGACAGCAAGTTCGATCCTTGCAGTCTTGAACCCAGTAACTCTGCTTTTGCCTTCGATAAAGCCAGATCTCTGACAAGATCATATAAGTCAGATTGAGTTATCAGATGACACTCCCTCGACATCAAGGGTTTAAGATATATCAGTATCAGTGTTGTTTTGCATTCTTGGCTTATGCATCATGGCATCTTCGTCTGCCTCTAAGTTCCATATTTGTGGTGGCTTCGGGACTGGAAGACTATCGTCATGTGGCACAAGTCTCATGGCTGAAGGGAGATTGGGGTATTCAATGGATTTCTTGTTTTTAGCAGAGAAACCAGACACACCGGTCAGACAGAAGTAGCAGTCTGTCACATCATCCTTCTCTTGCCATATTATCGGGATAGTGATCAGTATTGACTTCAGAGTACCTCTAAGATCAACAGCACATGTTGCACAGCAAATGAGGGGAGCCCAGGCTTTGTCTTGGTTGCAAATTTACACTCGAAAGCAGAACTGAGGCTTCTTATTAAAGAAGAGTCGTGCTCTGTCTTTGAGTTTTAAGCGGATTCTCACCACAAATATAACAAAGTATTGTGGTTGTTGCAATATTTTTTGGGACATTTTGCAATCACAAATACTCCTGACAACACAATTGCTTTATTTTAATGAGTGCACACAATGTGCTATGCGTGTAGAGCATACGCATCAATGTGATTGCAAACTGATATACACATTAACACAATGCATAGAATGGTGTGTGCATTATGCTTTTCTAGCCTTTCTAAAACCTGTCCTGCCATGCAGCATCTGTCCTGCCTTGGCATACCTAGACGAGATAGAAAACATTTCAACTCGCATTGTGGCAACATTTTAATTGACTTGACTTATGAATTGAAATAACAAATATATGATTTTTTTAAAAAAAGGTGCATGATAGGAAAATTTCATGATAATTTTCATGATACGCTGCCCAAAATCCATAAGATACACCCAAAAATATTCAGAAAGCAAAGTCTTTGTCCAGTGTAATTACTGAACATTGAAATTGCATAGAATTGGTCTTTTCAGAAACATGTGCATGTTCATATAAAATTATTCAGCGCATTCTGTAACTTTGGGCAGCCGTTAAGTCAATTTTATAAAAATCATGTGCTTTTCATCATTTCTATACACAAGACTTGTGTATTAACATTGAAACCTTAGAGTGCTACATCTGACACTTATGGCAGAGGATATTTTTAGTCTTAAGAAAAGTCAATATTATTGTTTAATTTTTGCAAGCTGTTAATTGTAAATAAGGTGGGGTCACAGTGCATATTGACATGATGCAATTCTGTCACCGTACTGCAATATATTAAGTACCTTTGTGTCAGAATTGAGTTTATTATCACTGACATATGCTGTGAAATGTCATTTTGTGCAGTACAGTGCAAGACATAAAAATCACTATAATTTTAAAAATAACTTCAGATGAGGAATAGCAAGGTAGTGTTCATGGATTTCTAAACCATTCAGAAATCATGGTGGAGGGGAAAATGTTGTTCCTAAAACATTGTGGGTCTTCAGGCTCTTGCACCTCTGCCCTGATTATAGTGATGAGAAGAGCACATGTCTGGGGCAGTGATAGCCTTTTTGATGGATGCTGCTGCCTTAAGGCATCACCTTCATATCAGGCAAAAATATAGTTTGTCAGAATACATCATACATCTGTAGAAGTTTGAAAGTGGTGACATACCAAATCTTTTAGTTAATAGAAATGCATTATGTAGTTTAATAGAATGGTAGGCTTTCAAAGTAGACCACATTTATACTCTATTTTTTAAAAATTATTTGATGTAACTGTCACTGAGGAAAGAGAAAATGATGTTTGAGTACCAATGCATGAAAGTGTTCAGTGGAATTGTGCACTGCCATCTTAAAAGAAGAGGGTGGGGGAATATGAGCAACATACACAAAATGCTGGAAGAACTCATCAGGCCAGGCACCATCTATGGAAAAGTGTACAGTCGACGTTTTGGGCCGAGACCCTGCGACAGGACCCTGAAACGTTGACTGTACACTTTTCCATAGATGCCGCCTGGACTGCTGAGTTCCTCCAGCATTCTGTGTGTGTTGCTTGGATTTCAGCATCTGTAGATTTTCTGCTGTTTGTGGGGAGTGTGTGCAATTTGTTTCCTTTCTGTATTGTGATGAAATAGTGTAAAATTGGTTTGTTTCTTTTAAATAATCATGGCATGAATTCATTTGTCAGTGTTCCTTTTTACACACAATGCAAGGATGATTTTCAGGAAGCAAAAATACAAATCGAGCTTACATTTGATTCTTGCAGATGAACTTCTCAGTTTGTGTGTAAATAAGATGTGATACTTCCATGTATGGGATAACAATGTCAGAATGATATAAAATGGTAAGAACAGGTCACCATGAAAGTAGGTTTTAATAAAACGATGGAATGCCAGAAGCCTGGCATCTACTTGTGGATTGAATGGAGATGCTTGGTGAAACCATTGCTTTGTCTGTATTTAATCAAGATCCAGGGTACTGCACATACTTTAATCTGGAGTAATATGTTGCCCCCATCACCCATTTTCATTCCGGATGGACATTCAATCCCTATACCTCTTCAGTTCCAATTGGAAAGGTCTAGCTTTCTGCTTTCTTCTGGAATATTGGATTTATGCACCATAAAGTTTCCCTCCACCATTACTGCCATCTGCCTAACAGAACTTGTTTTTGCCCTAAATGTCACTTTCTATAAATCAAAGATGTGGGCATGCCAATGAGCCCTAGCTACAGTTCCCTTTTTGTTGGCTATATGGAACAGTCCTTATTTCAAACTCTAGCATCTATCCACAATTCTTTATCTGCTGCTTTGATGAGCTCATTGTTGCTTCCTTCTGCATTCATGCAGAGCTCATCCGTTTTATTAAATTTGCTATGAACTTCCACCCAGCTCCCAAAATTATTTGGATTATTTTTGACATTTCTTTTCTCTATGCTTTTTTTTTAACCCCTTTCTCTGTTTTCATCTCGTGAGACAGGCATGAACTTAAAGTTAACAAGGCAACACCTCCTATGCTATGTTCTTTCAATTTCTGCATTGCAACTATTCTTGAAGAAGCCTTCCATTCTGGACCATCTGAAATGTTCTCCTTTTTCAGGAAATGTAGCTTCCCCTCCACTTCAGTTTTCACACTTCTGCTCTCATTGTGCAGGCCAGATTGAACAAGGATGGATAAGGACTAAGGAAACACTTTCACTCTACTGTTCTCCACTTCTAGCTCCAGATTTGGCTATCTTGAAGTCCCTATTGCAATTCATCATTCCCACTCCCATACTGACCTGTCTTTTCTCAGCCTCTACTGCCAAGCTCAGACTAAATGCCAGCTACGAGAACAGTACTTCATATTTGTCATACAAGGGGTCGATTGAAGAGTCTCATAACAGCAGAATCAAAGAGTTCCTTGAGCCAGGTGATATATGCTCTCAGCTTTTGTAACTTCAGCCGGGGAAAAGATGGAATTACTGTATTGTCCCCTCGATTATGTTGCTCCCTTTCAAAGACAGTCTAAAGTGTAGACGGAATCAATGGAGGGCACACAAAATGCTGGAGGAACTTAGCAAGCCTGGTAGCATCTATGGAGGGGAATAAACAGTCAATTTTTTTTATGCCGAGACCTTTCTGTTCCCTTGCATAGATGCTGCCATATTTGCTGAGTTGTTGCTGAAGATTTTCGGTATCTGCAAATTTCTTGTGTTTATCAATGGAGGGGAGACTGGTTTGTGTTAAGAACTGGGATGCGTTCACAATTCTAATCTATAGCAGTCTTGGACAGAGCAGTTGCTGTATCAGTCTTTGTTGCACTGGATAGAATATTCTCTGTGGTGCAGCTGTGGGGGAAAAATCTGCTATGAGTTATTGGAAACATGTTGAATTCTTTTGATGTTGAGGAAGTAAGAGGCATTGGTACTTTCTTGGCTGCAGCATCCAGCGTGGCTGGTGCAAGGCAAATTGTTGATGATAATTAAATCTAGCAACTTAAATCTTTGAACCATAGGTTCCACTTATTACCTGACACCTCTTCCTCCCCATCACCTCTTCATACTCACTATCACTCCTCTACCTCATTCCTGGTGCAAGGCCTTGACCTGATTCTCTGCCTCCAGATTCTGACTGATCTGAATTCATCCACAAGTTTGTTTTCCGTCTGTGCTGAATCACCATGCTGTGGAGGGAAATGCATTGTGAATGGCAAAGATAAAGTATCAAATTTAAAATAAAAAAGCCACTAAATAAGTGCTTCAGCTGACTGCTCTTGGATTGTTAGGGTTTTGTATGAAGCTTTTTGACATATATTGGACAGTATTGGTATGCTATTACAGGACTAGCAATGTGGAGGTCTTGACTGATCCAGATAGAAGTTCAAAACTTGAGATACCACCTGGGACATATCAACTGTGTGAAATAAATTCTTGAATGAGAGGGTAGTGATAAGTTATTAGGATTGTAAAAATTCAATTGTTTTGCCGGTGTCCTTTTGAATTAAGAAAAAATACTACACCTTCATGTGGTGATTCTATATCTAAAGCGACATTATCTGCAAGAAGGCACCCAATAAGGGTAATTGAAAATGGATGGGAATTGACTGAATCTTGTGAGCATTGCTTTCATTTTGATTCGGTGTGCTTTTAAAATGCTTCATTTCCTTCATAAACACTTCAATTTGATGTCATAGTTAGGTTATTGCAAAAGGTATAAAAGAATTTGTAGTAGGTATCTTGCATAAATGAATTTTTTCTTTAATGCCAGCATCTCTTGTGCTCATTGAATTAGCTGTAGGATTGGATTGTAAAATGGTAAGAATTTGGAATTTGTACCTTCCTTGGTCTCAGAACTTGGCAAGGAAAACTTTTTGGCTAATGAGTGATTTAGTTAATATAGAGGTAAGCAAGGTCAAGCTCTGAAGGCGACTCTCTCCGCCATGAGGAGGTACTTGGTGTCCCTATCCCAGACCCTTCCACACCTTCGGGACACCTTCTTCGCCGTCTGTAATGGTCCTACCCGTTATTTCATCCTCCGTCGGATTCACGCCTGCAATCGCCGTTTTTTTTGACTTTGTCATGTTAGGCAAAGATCGCAAGATCCTACATCTACGGACTCCAGAGCCTGCCGGCCCCGACGCTAGCAGACATGAACTTCAGATTGCGGCCCTGCCATTAATCTCGCCGGCTCCAACACCTCAGGGCATATTCAAAACCCGGACTCCAGCAACGCCCATGGACACCTTCACAGCGATTGCGCAACCACCAACTGCGACGCCAGCCTTGAACTCCAGGCCGGGTCTTTATGTGCTGCTGTTGTGACTCCCATCTCCCCTTCCCCCACCACCACTCCGCAGCCCCATCTTCCTCAGATCCCACCGTCAACTCCTGGGCCCTCAGAGGCTCCATCTTCCTCTCACCCCAACCCTCCCCTCTCCATTGACACCCCCAGCCTCCTCTCCCCCCCCCCCCCCCCCCCCGATCCCAGCTCTCATCCGTGCCGGGTCTTTACCATCCCCTCCGACCTTCAACTGTCGGAAGCAGAACGCTCTGTCCTCAGTAAGGGCCTCACCTTTGTCCCACTTCGCCCACACCTCAGCGAGTTCCGTGTTCGCCACGATGCGGAACTTTTCTTCTGCCGTCTCCATCTCCGAGCCTATTTCTTCGGCAAGGACTCTTCCACCCCCACCGATGACCCCTTCTCCCGTCTTCAACCCTCCTCTTCTTCATGGACACCCCGCTCTGGTCTTCTGCCTGCTCTGGATCTCTTTATCGCTAACTGCCGACGGGACATCAACCGTCTCGACTTCACCGCACCTTGTCCCCATTCCAACCTCACTCCTTCGGAACGCTCTGCTCTCCACTCCCTCTGCACTAATCCTAACCTTATTATTAAACCCGCCGATAAGGGGGGTGCTGTTGTAGTCTGGTGTACTGACCTCTACCTTGCTGAGGCACAGCGACAACTCGCAGATACCTCCTCTTATTTACCCCTCGATCGTGACCCCACTAAGGAGCACCAGGCCATTGTCTCCCACACCATCACCGACTTTATCCGCTCAGGGGATCTCCCATCCACTGCTACCAACCTTATAGTTCCCACACTCCGCACTTCCCGCTTCTACCTCCTACCCAAGATCCACAAACCTGCCTGTCCTGGCAGACCTATTGTCTCAGCTTGCTCCTGCCCCACCGAACTCATTTCTGCATACCTCGACACTGTTTTATCACCCCTTGTTCAGTCCTTTCCGACCTATGTTCGTGACACTTCTCACGCTCTTAAACTTTTCGATGATTTTAAGTTCCCTGGCCCCCACCGCTTTATTTTCACCATGGATGTCCAGTCCTTATATACTTCCATCCCCCATCAGGAAGGTCTCAAAGCTCTACGCTTCTTTTTGGATTCCAGACCTAATCAGTTCCCCTCTACCACCACTCTGCTCCGTCTAGTGGAATTAGTCCTTACTCTTAATAATTTCTCCTTTGGCTCCTCCCACTTCTTCCAAACTAAAGGTGTAGCTATGGGCATCCGTATGGGTCCGAGCTATGCCTGCCTTTTTGTTGGGTTTGTGGAACAATGGATGTTCCGTGCCTATTCTGGTATCTGTCCCCCACTTTTCCTTCGCTACATCGATGACTGCATTGGCGCTGCTTCCTGCACGCATGCAGAATTCGTTGACTTTGTTAACTTTGCCTCCAACTTTCACCCTGCCCTCAAGTTTACCTGGTCCATTTCCAACACCTCCCTCCCCTTTCTAGATCTTTCTGTCTCTGTCTCTGGAGACAGCTTATCCACTGATGTCTACTATAAGCCTACTGACTCTCACAGCTATCTGGACTATTCCTCTTCTCACCCTGTCTCTTGCAAAAACGCCATCCCCTTCTCGCAATTCCTCCGTCTCCGCCGCATCTGCTCTCAGGATGAGGCTTTTCATTCCAGGACGAGGGAGATGTCTTCCTTTTTTAAAGAAAGGGGCTTCCCTTCCTCCACTATCAACTCTGCTCTTAAACGCATCTCCCCCATTTCACGTACATCTGCTCTCACTCTATCCTCCCGCCACCCCACTAGGAATAGGGTTCCCCTGGTCCTCACCTACCACCCCACCAGCCTCCGGGTCCAACATATTATTCTCCGTAACTTCTGCCACCTCCAACGGGATCCCACCACTAAGCACATCTTTCCCTTCCCCCCCCCTGCATTCCACAGGGATCGCTCCCTACACAACTCCCTTGTCCATTCGTCCCCCCCATCCCTCCCTACTGATCTCCCTCCTGGCACTTATCCGTGTAAGCGGAACAAGTGCTACACATGCCCTTACACTTCCTCCCTTACCACCATTCAGGGCCCCAAACACTCCTTCCAGGTGAGGCAACACTTCACCTGTGAGTCGACTGGGGTGATATACTGCGTCCGGTGCTCCCGATGTGGCCTTTTATATATTGGCGAGACCTGACGCAGACTGGGAGACTGCTTTGCTGAACATCTATGCTCTGTCCGCCAGAGAAAGCAGGATCTCCCAGTGGCCACACATTTTAATTCCACATCCCATTCCCATTCTGACATGTCTATCCATGGCCTCCTCTACTGTAAAGATGAAGCCACACTCAGGTTGGAGGAACAACACCTTATATTCCGCCTGGGTAGCCTCCAACCTGATGGCATGAACATCGACTTCTCTAACTTCCGCTAAGGCCCCACCTCCCCCTCGTACCCCATCTGTTACTTATTTTTATGCACACATTCTTTCTCTCACTCTCCTTTTTCTCCCTCTGTCCCTCTGAATATACCTCTTGCCCATCCTCTGGGTCCCCTCCCCCCTTGTCTTTCTCCCCGGACCTCCTGTCCCATGATCCTCTCGTATCCCCTTTTGCCTATCACCTGTCCAGCTCTTGGCTCTATCCCTCCCCCTCCTGTCTTCTATCATTTTGGATCTCCCCCTCCCCGTCCAATTTTCAAATCCCTTCCTCACTCTTCCTTCAGTTAGTCCTGACAAAGGGTATCGGCCTGAAACGTCGACTGCACCTCTTCCTACAGATGCTGCTTGGCCTGCTGGGTTCACCAGCAACTTTGATGTGTGTTGCTTGTAAGCAAGGTAGCAGATTTGTACTTTGTTTCCACAAAAAGAGTTTTGCTTTTCATGTAAAACCATTTCTTTGCATAAAATTGTCTATTGGCATTGTTTCTGATAATTCTACATTGATTGTTTTTGATCTCGTACCAGAAATGCACAATATGAATTTCTCATTTAACTGCATCATGATTATCCTAACTTTTGAATGTTGTGATAATCTTGTGTTCCTTCCCTTTCCCTCACAAATAAATCTTAATTTTCATTCTTGGGAAAGCCTTAAATTGTTACTTGTCAATTAGAATGACATTCTAATTAATCAGCTGAATTAATTTGCCACACACCCCTGTGTCATAGTAATTTTGTCAGTTTATCTGCATGTTGGTGCTTTTCTTCTCTCTGCGTTATGCTGAACCATTGTGGAATACTTCATTGTTCTGGTACCATCCCATTCCTTTTGTTCATTCCTTTATACCCTCTGAGGAATTTTACTTGGCAAGTATTAATTTTCATTTACATGTAAGCCAATTAAGTAAAGCACTGTTTCAGCAAATAATTCTGCTTCAGTTCAGGAAGGGTTGAAACCCTACTTTGGAATACTTCTTGAGGGTGGCATCTGTTAACATTATTGGCTTATGGTATGTTGTGCAGAAAGTACAAATTTCAGTTGATCTCATTTATGCTGGCATGGCTTTTTTGTGTTCAATCTTTGGATAATATAAATATTAGCCTCTAAGTTAGGATGCAACTGGGATTTAATTCAATATTCAGTACATTTTAGTTAAGAGTGGGCATTGCTGGCAAATTCGTATTTATTGCCCAACTCTAGTTGCTGCCATTGACTGCATTGCCAAAATACCTCAAGGCAGGGGGCACCACCATCACAGGTATTTGCTGGATATGACCCAGCAACAGTGGAAGAATGTCTGTATTTTCAGCATAGGTGCGACCTGACCTGCTGAGTTCCTCCAGCATTTTGTGTATGTTGCTCTGGTTTTTCAGTATCTGAAGAGTCTCTTGTGTGTATGCATTTCCAATCTAGAATGATTTGAGAGTGTCTTGGAAGGAAACCTGCAGGTGGCATTCCCGTGTGTCTGTTGTCCTCTGTAATGGGGGTGGGAGAGGACTTAATGGCTTACGGTTCTGTCACTGTACTCTTGTCAAGGAACTGCAGTGAATGTTGTAGACTGTCTGTGTTACACTAAGGTAGTGGTGGAGGCAATGAATGTTTCGAATGATGCAGAAGGTGCAGTCAAATGGGATTGAGGTCTTAGGTGTTTTGGAAGATATTCAGCATTTGAATATATTACTATTCCGTAAGACACCTGGTATTTTGTAGATATGGTCTGAACGCTGTGGTTGTACCTGTTGTGGAGTAGCTTGGCTAGAGGTAGGATTAATTCTGGAGTATAAACTTTTAAGTACTACTAGTTCTGTAGCTTGGTGCTCATAGCCATTTCTTGATACCTGTGGAGTGAATTGAATTAGTTGAAGGCTAGCTGTTTTTGGTGCTGGTTTCAGAAGCTAAGGTGGTTCATCTGCCTTGCATGTGGCTGACTTTGTTCTGAATGACTTGTCTTTAGCCTTCGTCCCCAACCACTGGCCCGTAGACCGGTACCGGGCTGCAAAGCTTGTGCTACCGGGCTGTGAGGAAATGGTATGATTTGGCGGTATGAAACGATATGAGTCAGCTGCATCTTTCCTCATTCCCTGTCATGCCCACTGTTGAACTTGCACGCATGCGAGGTCATCAGTGACCCGAGATGCGAATGACCCAAGACGTACAAAAGAATGGGTCTGTGACCCATTTGTGAATGTCCCCGGTGAATCACCCATGTCAGCGCAGGAAAAAGATCAACCCCTCGAGCTTGCAAATGACGGTGAGCTGAAAAGTATGTTTGACATAACTTCTCTGCCGGCATTCTGGATCAAAGTCAAGGCTGAGTATTCTGAGATAACAATATTTCCAGTGCTTTCGTGGCTTCCATTTCCAACACCATATCGCTGCAAAACGGAGTTTTCTGCATTGAATGCAACGAAAACTAAATTGCGGAATAGACTGGACATAAGGAACCCCCTTCGAGTATCGCTGTCTCCCATCACCCCTCGATGGGACTGTCTTGTTGCAGGAAAACAAGCCCAGGGCTCCCACTGATTCAGTGATATTGATGTGTTGCAATGATTTTATATGTTCATACGAGGAAAATATATGCTGTTTTAATATCCAAATGTTACTTAAAATGTTATGCTATTGACTTATAAGTGACTTATAATTGACTTATCACTATACTCATGCGAGGAAGATATGTGTTGTGTGTTCAATATTAAATTTGTTAGATAAACCCTTTTAGAAATGAAATTCAGTGTATTAGCCATTTATAAGTGAGTTATAGTTGACTTATTGCCTATATCTCATGTGAGATGTTGCAGTCCTGGGGGAACTCCCCTCTCCCGCAGAGTCACATCTGCCAGAAGACCGGGCAATCTGGAAGACCGTGTAAGGAATTTGGAGCAGCAGCTGGATGACCTTCGACTCGTAAGGGAGAATGAGGCAGTCATAGATGAGAGCTACAGGGAGGTAGTCACACCTAGGCTGCCGGAAGCAGGTTGTTGGGTGACAGTCAGAGGGGGGGAAAGCGAAGGTGAGTAGACAGGTAGTGCAGAGCACCCCTGTAGCCATTCCCCTGAATAATAAATTTACCGTCCTGGATACTGTTGGCAGGGACGACCGACCAGGGGTGAGCCACAGTGACAGGGCCTGTGATGCAGAAGGGTGGGACGGAGAAGAGGAGAGCTGTCGTCATTGGAGACTCTATAGTCAGGGGAGCAGACAGGAGATTTTGTGGACGTGAGAAGGACACCCGCATGGTTTGTTGCCTCCTGGGTGCCAGGGTCTGGGATGTCTCTGACCAGGTACATGACATCCTGGTACGAGAGGGAAAGCAGCCAGAAGTCATGATACATGTTGGTACCAACGACATAGGCAGGAAGAGGGATGAGGTCCTGAAGTGTGAGTTTCGGGAACTAGGCAGAAGGCTGATGAACAGGACCTCAAGGGTGCCGTTCTCAGGATTGCTGCCAGTGCTACATGATAGTGATGGTAAGAATTGGAGGAGATGGCAGTTGAATGCGTGGCTGAGGAGTTGGTGCAGGGGGCAGGGTTTTAGATTTTTGGATCTTTGGAATCTCTTCTGGGGAAGGTGGGACCTGTACAGATGGATGGGTTGCACCGGAACTTGAGGGGGAGCAATATTCTTGCAGGTAGGTTTGCTGGCTTGGTTCGGGAGGGTTTAAACTAATTTGCGAGGGGGATAGGACCCGCAGGGATAGAGCAGTGGAAGAAGTGCATGGAGTAAAGCCAGATCTAACATACAGAGAGGCTTTGAGGAAAGAGAAGCAGACTAAAGGGTGTAAAGGTAGAAGGGCTGAAGTGTGTGTACTTCAATGCAAGAAGCATCAGGAACAAAGGTGATGAACTGAGAGCTTGGATACATACATTGAATTATGATGTAGTGGCCATTACAGAGACTTGGCTGGCACCAGGGCCGGAATGGATTCTCAATATTCCTGGAATTCAGTGCTTTAAAAGGGAGGAGGGGTGGCATTACTGGTCAGGGATACTATTACAACTACAGAAAGGGTGGGTAATGTAGCAGGATCCTCTTTTGAGTCAGTATTGGTGGAAGTCAGGAACAGGAAGGGAGCAGTTGCTCTATTGGGGGTATTCTATAGGCCCCCTGGTAGCAGCAGAGATACCGAGGAGCAGATTGGGAAGCAGATTTTGGAAAGGTGCAAAAATAACAGGGTTGTTATCATGGGAGACTTTAACTTTTCTAATATCGATTGGCATCTGATTAGTTCCAAGGGTTTAGATGGGGCAGAGTTTGTTAAGTGTGTCCAGGACGGATTCCTGTCACAGTATGTTGACAGGCCAACTAGAGGGAATGCCATACTAGATCTAGTATTAGGTAACGAACCGGGTCAGGTCACAGATCTCTCAGTGGGTGAGCATCTGGGGGACAGTGACCACCGCTCCCTGGCACTTAGCATTATCATGGAAAAGGATAGAATCAGAGAGGACAGGAAAATTTTTAATTGGGGAAGGGCAAATTATGAGGCTGTAAGGCTAGAACTTGTGGGTGTGAATTGGGATGATGTTTTTGCAGGGAAATGTACCATGGACATGTGGTTGATGTTCGGAGATCTCTTGCAGGATGTTAGGGATAAGTTTGTCCCGGCGAGGAAGATAAAGAATGGTAAGGTGAAGGAACCATGGGTGACAAGTGAGGTGGAAAATCTAGTCAGGTGGAAGAAGGCAGCATACATGAGGTTTAGGAAGCAAGGATCAGATGGGTCTATTGAGGAATATAGGGTAGCAAGAAAGAAGCTTAAGAAGGGGCTGAGAAGAGCAAGATGGGGGCATGAGAAGGTCTTGGCAAGTAGGGTAAAGGAAAACCCCAAGGCATTTTTCAATTATGTGAAGAACAAAAGGATGACAGGAGTGAAGGTAGGACTGATTAGAGATAAAGGTGGGAAGATGTGCCTGGAGGCTGTGGAAGTGAGTGAGGTCCTCAATGAATACTTCTCTTCGGTATTCACCAATGAGAGGGAACTTGATGATGGTGAGGACAATATGAGTGAGGTTGATGTTCTGGAGCATATTGATATTAAGTGAGAGGAGATGTTGGAGTTGCTAAAATACTTGAGGACGGATAAGTCCCCGGGGCCTGACGGAATATTTCCCAGGCTGCTCTATGAGGTGAGGGAAGAGATTGCTGAGCCACTGGCTAGGATCTTTGTCCTCGTTGCCCACGGGAATGGTACCGGAGGATTGGAGGAAGGTGAATGTTGTCCCGCTGTTCAAAAAAGGTAGTAGGGATAGTCCAGGTAATTATAGACCAGTGAGCCTTACGTCTGTGGTGGGAAAGCTGTTTGAAAAGATTCTTAGAGATAGGATCTGTGGGCATTTAGAGAATCATGGTCTGATCAGGGACAGTCAGCATGGCTTTGTGAAGGGCAGATCGTGTCTAACAAGCCTGATAGAGTTCTTTGACCAGGCATATAGATGAGGGTAGTGTAGTGGATGTGATCTACATGGATTTTAGTAAGGCATTTGACAAGGTTCCACACAGTAGGCTTATTCAGAAAGTCAGAAGGCATGGGATCCAGGGAAGTTTGGCCAGGTGGATTCAGAATTGGCTTGCCTGCAGAAGGCAGAGGGTTGTGGTGGAGGGAGTACATTCGGATTAGAGGGTTATGACTAGTGATGTCCCACAAGGATCGGTTCTGGGACCTCTACTTTTCGTGATTTTTATTAACGACTTGGATGTGGGGGTAGAAGGGTGGGTTGGCAAGTTTGCAGATGACACAAAGGTTGATGGTGTTGTAGATAGTGTAGAGAATTGTCGAAGATTGCAGAGAGACATTGATAGAATGCAGAAGTGGGCTGAGAAGTGGCAGATGGAGTTCAACCTGGAGAAGTGTGAGGTGGTACACTTTGGAAGGACAAACTCCAAGGCAGACTACAAAGCAAATGGCAGGATACTTGGTAGTGTGGAGGAGCAGAGGGATCTGAGGGTACATGTCCACAGATCCCTGAAAGTTACCTGACAGGTAGATAGGGTAGTTAAGAAAGCTTATGGGCTGTTAGCTTTCATAAACCGAGGGATAGGGTTTAAGAGTCGCGGGGTAATGATGCAGCTCTATAAAACCCTGGTTAGGCCACACTTGGAGTACTGTGTCCAGTTCTGGTGGCCTCACTATAGGAAGGATGTGGAAGCATTGGAAAGGGTACAGAGGAGATTTACCAGGATGCTGCCTGGTGTAGAGGGTATGGATTATGATCAGAGATTAAGGGAGCTAGGGCTTTACTCTTTGGAGAGAAGGAGGATGAGAGAAGACATGATAGAGGTATACAAGATATTGAGAGGAATAGATAGAGTGGACAGCCAGCGTCTCTTCCCCAGGGTACCACTCCTCAATACAAGAGGACATGGCTTTTAGGTAAGGGGTGGGAAGTTCAAGGGGGATATTAGAGGAAGGTTTTTTACTCAGAGAGTGGTTGGTGCGTGGAATGCACTGCCTGAGTCAGTGGTGGAGGCAGATACACTCGTGAAGTTTAAGAGACTACTAGACAGGCATATGGAGGAATTTAAGGTGGGGAGTTATATGGGAGGCAGGGTTTGAGGGTCAGCACAACATTGAGGGCCGAAGGGTCTGTAATGTGCTGTACTGTTCTGTGTTCTATATTCCGGTCATGATCAACACCCCCGGGTCGGCCGGTCCGCAAGAATATTGTCAATATTAACTGGTCCGTGGTGCAAAAATGGTTGGGGACCCCTGATCTTTAGTATTGCAGAATGGGATCCACTATCACTGAGGATGTTGATACTCTTGGTATTACTGCCTTGCATTGGCTCTTTAATTGTCACTACCTCTGACCTAGATATAATAGAACTACATGGTTTCATGGTTTTTATCTGATTCCGCCCCCCCCCCCAGTTGTTGAGTTAATTTATCTCTGGTTGTATGCTGCTGTTGCTTTAGATACGTGGTTTGATGTTGCAATTTTATTAGCTGGGCACCTTTCTTAAGATATCTGTGCTGGTGATGTCATCATGGCTTTCTGTGCATTGCATCAGGGTTGATTCTTTGCTTGTCATTTATCTCTCTGTTGCATTGAGATACAGGTAGTGTTGGTGTTCATTTTTGTTGATAGCTGAATTGGATCTCTTGTTTAGAGCTTCCAGATTTATTTAAACCTAAATGTATGTACAGGATGAGTTGCAATGTAAAAGGCAGACAAAATCAAAAAAGGTGAATATAGGACTAAAACAACAGGAATTCTGCAGATGCTGGAAATTCAAGCAACACACATCAAAGTTGCTGGTGAACGCAGCAGGCCTGGCAGCATCTTTAGGAAGAGGTACAGTCGATGTTTCAGGCCAAGACCCTTCGTCAGGACTAACTGAAGGAAGAGTTAGTAAGAGATTTGAAAGTGGGAGGGGGAGGGGGAGATTCAAAATGATAGGAGAAGACAGGAGGGGAAGGGATGGAGCCAAGAGCTGGACAGGTGATTAGCAAAGGGGATATGAGAGGATCATGGGACAGGAGGTCCGGGTAGAAGGACACGGGGTGGGGGGAAACCCAGAGGGTGGGCAAGGGGCACACATCAAAGTTGCTGGTGAACGCAGCAGGCCAGGCAGCATCTGTAGGAAGAGGTGCAGTCGACGTTTCAGGCCGAGACCCTTCGTCAGGACTAAC
Organism: Mobula birostris; assembly: GCF_030028105.1. Taxonomy (NCBI): domain Eukaryota; kingdom Metazoa; phylum Chordata; class Chondrichthyes; order Myliobatiformes; family Myliobatidae; genus Mobula; species Mobula birostris. The sequence goes on along the minus strand of NC_092385.1, from coordinate 39,738,241 downwards.
TGAAGGAAGAGTCCTTCAGTTAGTCCTGACGAAGGGTCTCGGCCTGAAACGTCGACTGCACCTCTTCCTACAGATGCTGCCTGGCCTGCTGCGTTCACCAGCAACTTTGATGTGTGTTGCTTGAATTTCCAGCATCTGCAGAATTCCTGTTGGATGGGCAAGGGGTATAGTCAGAGGGACAGGGAGAAAAAGGAGAATGAGAGAAAGAATGTGTGTATAAAAATAAATAACGGTTGGGGTACAATGGGGAGGTGGGGCATTAGCGGAAGTTAGAGAAGTCGATGTTCATGCCATCAAGTTGGAGGCTACCCAGACGGAATATAAGGTGTTGTTCCTCCAACCTGAGTGTGGCTTCATCTTTACAGTAGAGGAGGCCATGGATAGACATGTCAGAATGGGAATGGGATGTGGAATTAAAATGTGTGGCCACTGGGAGATCCTGCTTTCTCTGGCGGACAGAGCATAGGTGTTCAGCAAAGCGGTCTCCCAGTCTGCATCGGGTCTCGCCAATATATAGAAGGCCACATCGGGAGCACCGGACGCAGTATATCACCCCAGCCGACTCACAGGTAAAGTGTCGCCTCACCTGGAAGGACTGTCTGGGGCCCTGAATGGTGGTGAGGGAGGAAGTGTAAGGGCATGTGTAGCACTTGTTCCACTTACAAGGATAACTGCCAGGAGGGAGATCAGTGGGAAGGGATGGGGGGGACGAATGGACAAGGGAGTTGCGTAGGCAGCAATCCCTGCGGAATGCAGAGAGAGAGGGGGAGGAAAAGATGTGCTTAGTGGTGGGATCCCGTTGGAGGTGGCGGAAGTTACGGAGAATAATATGTTGGACCCGGAGGCTGGGGTGGTAGTAGGTGAGGACCAGGGGAACCCTTTTCCTAGTGGGGTGGCAGGAGGATGGAGTGAGCAGATGTACGTGAAATGGGGGAGATGCGTTTGACAGCAGAGTTGATAGTGGAGGAAGGGAAGCCCCTTTCTTTAAAAAAAGAGGACATCTCCCTCATCCTGGAATGAAAAGCCTCATCCTGAGAGCAGATGCGGCGGAGACGGAGGAATGGCGAGAAGGGGATGGCATTTTTGCAAGAGACAGGGTGAGAAGAGGAATAGTCCAGATAGCTGTGAGAGTCAGTAGACTTATAGTAGACATCAGTGGATAAGCTGTCTCCAGAGACAGAGACAGAAAGATCTAGAAAGGGGAGGGAGGTGTTGGAAATGGACCAGGTAAACTTGAGGGCAGGGTGAAAGTTGGAGCCAAAGTTAATAAAGTCAACGAGCTCAGCATGCGTGCAGGAAGCAGCGCCAATGCAGTTGTCGATGTAGTGAAGGAAAAGTGGGGGGCAGATACCAGAATAGGCACAGAACATAGGTTGTTCCATAAAGCCAACAAAAAGGCAGGCATAGCTAGGACCCGTATGGGTGCCCATAGCTACACCTTTAGTTTGGAGGAAGTGGGAGGAGCCAAAGGAGAAATTATTAAGAGTAAGGACTAATTCCACTAGACGGAGCAGAGTGGTGGTAGAGGGGAACTGATTAGGTCTGGAATCCAAAAAGAAACAGAGAGCTCTCAGACCTTCCTGATGGGGAATGGAAGTATATAGGGACTGGACATCCATGGTGAAAATAAAGCGGTGGGGGGCCAGGGAACTTAAAATCATCAAAAAGTTTAAAAGCGTGAGAAGTGTCACGAACATAGGTAGGAAGGGATTGAACAAGGGGGGATAAAACCGTGTCGAGGTATGCAGAAACGAGTTCGGTGGGGCAGGAGCAAGCTGAGACAATAGGTCTGCCAGGACAGGCAGGTTTGTGGATCTTGGGTAGGAGATAGAAACAGGAAGTGCGAGGTGTGGGAACTATAAGGTTGATAGCAGTGGATGGGAGATCCCCTGAGCGGATAAAGTCGGTGATGGTGTGGGAGACAATGGCTTGGCGCTCCTTAGTGGGGTCACGATCGAGGGGTAAATAAGAAGAGATATCCGCGAGTTGTCGCTGTGCCTCGGCAAGGTAGAGGTCAGTACACCAGACTACAACAGCACCCCCCTTATTGACGGGTTTAATAATAAGGTTAGGATTAGTGCGGAGGGAGTGGAGAGCAGAGCGTTCCGAAGGAGTGAGGTTGGAATGGGAACAAGGTGCAGTGAAGTCGAGACGGTTGATGTCCCGTCGGCAGTTAGCGATAAAGAGATCCAGAGCAGGCAGAAGACCAGAGCGGGGTGTCCATGAAGAAGAGGAGGGTTGAAGACGGGAGAAGGGGTCATCGGTGGGGGTGGAAGAGTCCTTGCTGAAGAAGTAGGCTCGGAGATGGAGACGGCGGAAGAAAAGTTCCGCATCGTGGTGAACACGGAACTCGCTGAGGTGTGGGCAAAGGGGGACAAAGGTGAGGCCCTTACTGAGGACAAAGCGTTCTGCCTCCGACAGTTGAAGGTCAGAATATAGGACTAAAGGTGTTATATATGAATGAGCGTAGTAATAAGGTAGATGAACTTGCAGCAGTTACAGATTGGCATGTATGATGTTGTAGGCATCACTGACTCATGGCTGAGCAAAGATTATAGCTGGAAGCAATGTCCAAGGGTACACATTGTATTGAAAGGATAGGCAGGCAGGCAGGCAGTGGGGGGAGGTGTGGCTCTGTTGGTTTAAAACATGTAATTAAATTATTAGAAAGAGGTGATATACTGTCAGAAAGTGTTGAATCGTTATCGGTAGAGCTAAGGAACTGCAAGGGTAAAATGACTGACGTGAGTTGTTTATAGACCCCCAAGCAGTAGTGAGGATGTGGTCTATAAGTTACAATGGGAGATAGAAGATTAGATTAGATTATGAGGACACTCAGTCCTCATTTATTGTCATTTAGAAATGCATGCATTAAATAATGATACAATGTTCCTCCAGAGTGATATCACAAAAAAAAGAACAAACCAAAGACTAACACTGACAAGACCACATAATTATAACATATAGTTATAGCAGTGCAAAGCAATACCATAATTTGATAAAGAGCAGACCATGGGCATGGTAAAAAAAAAAAGTCTCAAAGTTCCAATCGACTCTCGATACCCTTGGTAGCAGGCAGCAAAAGGGAGAAACTCTCCCTGCCATAAACTTCCAGGCGCCGACAACTGCCAATGCATTGGAAGCACCCGACCACAGCTGACTCTGAGTCCATCCAAAAACTTCGAGCCTCCGACCAGCCCCTCCGATATAGCCTCCCGAACACCATCCCCTGCCAAGCACTTCGACCCTATCCCGGCCGCCGAGCAACAAGCAAAGCTGAGGACCCGGGGCCTTCTCTGGAGATTCTGGATCACACAGTAGCAGCGGCAGCGAAGAAGGCATTTCAGAAGTTTCTCCAGATGTTCCGCCGTGCTCTCACGTCTGTCTCCATCAAATCAGGATTGTGCACGGCACCCTACTTGACAGATAACAGATACCAATTCACTGGAGTGGCTGCTGCGTCGCATCACCATCTTCTCCTCCAAATGTATGCCAAAAGGGCAATGTTACAATAGTCATGGGGGATTTCTATATGTAGGTAGATTGGGAAACTCAGGTTGGTGCGGGATTCTAAGGTGGGGAATTTCTAGAATGCCTTTGAGTTGACTTTTTAGAGCAGCTCATGGTTGCGCCCACTAGGGATTCAGCTATTTTGGATTGGGTGTTGTGCAATGAACCAGAATTGATTAGAGTTTAAGATTTTAAAGAAACCTGAAGGGGCAAGTGATCATAATGTGATATAATTCGCCCTGTATTACAAGGGAGTAAAGGAAATTAGAGGCATGAGAGAGGAGTTAGCCGGATTTGATTGGAAAAGAACACTGGCAGGAGTGACAGTAAAGCAGCAATGGCTGGAATTTCTGGGAGCAATTCAGAAGGCATAGGATATATACATCCCAAAGAGGAAAAAGTATTCTAAAGGCAAGATGATACAATCATAACTAACAAATCAAAGCCAACATAAAAGCCAAAGAGAGGGCATATAAAAGAACAAAAATTAGTGGTAAATTAGGGGATTGGGAAACTTTTAAAAACCAACTGAAGGCAACTAAAAACAGTCATTAATAAGGTAAAGATGGAATATGAAAGTAAGCTAGCCAGTAATATCAAAGAGGATAGCAAAAATTTCTTCAGATACATGAAGTGTAAAAGAGGTGAGAATGGATATCAGATCACTGGAAAATAATGTGGGAAAGGAAGTAATGGGGGATAAGGAAATGGCTGATGAACTGAATAAATATTTGCATCAGTATTCACTGTGCAAGACATGAGCAATATGGTGGAAGTTCCAGGTGTCGGGGGTCATGAAGTGTGTGAGGTTACCATTACAAGAGAGAAGGTTCTTGGGGAAATTGAAAGGTATGAAGGTTGACAAGTCACCTGGACTAGATGACTTACATCCGAGGGTTCTGAAAGAGGTGGCTGAAAAGATCGTGGAGGCATTAGTAATGATCTTTCAAGAATCACTAGATTTTGGAATGGTTGCAGACGACTAGAAAATTGCAAATGTCTCCACTCTTCAAGAAGGGAGGAAGGCAGAAGAAAGGAAACTCTAGGCCAGTTAGTTCGACCTCAGTAATCAACTCCAACCACTGAGGATGAGGTCTCAGTGTACTGGAGGCACATGATAAAGTAGGCATTAGTCAGCATGGTTTCCTCAAGGGAAAACCTTGTCTGACAAATCTGTTGGAATTCTTTGAAGAAATAACAAGCAGGATAGACAAATGAGAATCTGTAGATGTTGTGCACTTGGATTTTCAGAAAGCCTTTGACAAGGTGCCACATGAGGCTGTGTAACAAGCTATGAGCTCATGGTATTATAGGGAAGATTCTAGCATAGATAAAGCAGAGGCACCTTTTGGTAGGAGGCAGAGTGGGAATAAAGGGAGCCTTTTCTGGTTGGCTGCCGGTGACAGGGGTCTGCGTTATATGTCGATGATTTGGATGATGGAATTGATGGTTTTGTTGCCAAGTTTGTAGACAATATGGATATGCGGAGGGGCAGGTAGTTTGAGGAAGTAGAGAGTCTACAGAAGGACTTGGATTAGGAGAATGCGCAAAAGTGGCTGATGAAATATTGTCAGGAAGTGTATGGCATGCACTTCGGTAGAAGAAATGAAAGGGTTGACTATTGTGCAGAATTCCCAAAAGGTTAATTTGCAGGTTGAGTCTGGTAAGGAAGGCAAATGCGATGTTAGCATTCATTTCAAGAGGATGAGAATATAAAAGCAAGAATGTAATGCTAAGATTTCAAAAAGCACTGGTGACGCTTCACTTGGAGTATTGTGAGCAGTTTTGCGCTCCTTGGAAAGAATATGCTAAAACTGGACAGGGTTCAAAGGCAATTCACAAATTATTCCGGAATTGAAAGGCTTGTCGTATGAAGAGCATTTGTTTGATAGCTCTGGGCCTGTACTCACCGGATTTCAGAAGAAATCATTGAAACCTATCAAAATGGTGAAAGGCCTTGATAGAGTGGATGTGGAGAGGACATTTCCTATGGTGGGAGAGTCTAAGACCAGAGGACACAGCCTCAGAATAGATGGATTTCTTTTGAGAATGGAGATGAGGAATTTCTTTAGCCAGAGAGTGGTGAATCTGTGGAATTCTTTGCCATAGGTAGTTGTGGAGGCCAAGTCAGTGTTCAGTAAACAGTGTTCACTGTTTAGGACCAAAGGCACTACATTGAAGCAGTGCCCTGCACAGGAGCATTTAGTAAGAGCTTAGTGTGGACTACCTATATTCAAAATGCTGATTGTTAAACCATCAGCACAACAGATATGCTGAGGCTTTTGCCATTTGAATACACAGTAATTGCTTTTTCTAGCTAGATATATTAGCAATGAATCTCCTTCAATATTCTTATATTTGTATTATCAAACATACCTAATGTAGCCCCCCAGCCAGCCTCAGGGTCGCTGGGCTCGCTGTCGTCTAGGGAAACAGCCCTTGGCCCCGCCAAACTGGGTAATAATTTGTGTGGATGCTGTGTGATGTGCCCCACCCCGCCCAAATAACAGACAATGCACCAGATACGATTAAATGATTTACAGTTTATAGATATTACTGGAACTATATAATTAATAGAGTAAAATATAAAAGGAAAATAAAAGACGCCACACTTTTCGAAGTTCAATCTCTTCATGCACAAACAGTTGGAGCTCAGGACCCTTCTTCACCCTGCGACCCCTCGGACCACCTCGACCGGCCGCCTGGGATCAACAATGGTGGTCGACCAGACACTCCCCACGAGTCCATCTCCGTCTCCTCTCCTCGCCGAATGCCCCGCTCGGGGCCCGACCCTGTTAGTGGACTCACAGCACCTGGTCCATCCTCTGTCTGTGTGTCTCTCTCTCTCTCTCTCTCTCTCTCCCCCACCTTCTGTCCCAAAACCCCGCGCATACAAGTCTAACCCAAAACAAGCTGCTAGCGCAAGAACTTTCTCAGCGTTTAATTTAACAATGACGCATTCCCAAGTATAACATAACAAAGAAGCCATTTTAATTAGCCTACGCAGTAACATAAAAGACGAAAGCCCCTCACACAAAAAATACAGACGAAGATTATCTGGGTATGTAATAGCCAAAATGGGTAATCCAACAGGATAGATAAATTGAATAATCATGCAAGAGCACAAAACAGATACCAAGCAGCATGTTGTTACTTCAGTGTATTATAACAATGTGAGGATAAAATTTCCCTCAGTTCTTTCCTTGCACTGCTATCGTGGCCAAGACTAACAAGTTTTGAATGCAAATAGAAACTTTGCTTCCGGTAAAACAGGACAGTAAGTCATGAACAAATCGCACTCCAAGGATTTAGCAGATATTCAGACAAAGATGACAATAATCAAAAATCACATTTTAGCACAGTCTGCCTGCAATATTGCTTTGAATCCAGTATGCCCATTTGAAAATTATAACCATGTCCCACTAACCTGTACATAAAGCACTCCAGGAACTGAATTTTACTGTTAGAACAATGGGCCATGCCTTACACATAAAAACTTTTACATTGGTAAAAACACAAGATCATTCTGCATATGTATATGTAAGATTTGAAGTAATTATGGCAAAATCACTAAGCAACTACTTAAGACTATTCAGAACCTGTAGGGGAAAAATACAATGTCTTATGATTGCATTGTAATCAAACCAACAAGAAGACAGACAGCATTTGCAGTCAGTGATCTAGATCCAGAAGCACGTGGGCAAGAACTACATCAAAGTCAGTTGCTGAAAATAATTGTCAGTTTTCATAACTTCTGGATTATTTGTCTGACAATTAACAAAAATAAACAAAAATATGGTCTGTAGTCTCTGGCTTGACTTTTGAACTTGAGTGATTCAGCGGTAAGATAAAGCTTCAGATATGCAAGAGGCAGCGCAGCTGATAAAAGTGGTAAAGAAATAACCATTCTCATTTTTATCCTAAAATTGCAAGTTGAATTAGGTTTGAGTAATTTTGTAATTTGATACTTCATTGAACAGCTTCATTTATTGCAAGTCCCAGATGAGTGGTATCGTTCTCTTATCTGATTCTCTTGATCTTCCTCTTTATCTTAGAAGGTGATGTATTGTTATTGAAATCTGTTAGCATACTTAATGGTATTATTTAATATGCTGACCTTAATGAAATATCCTACCAGTATTTTCATGAAGCATTGAATCTACAAAGAATGTTAAATAGTGATTTGGGAATCTTGGAATTTTTTTCCACTTATGGTTTCTACTTTTTCCCTCAAGAAAAAAAATTGACGCCAAGGAGTTTATGGCTTTTAGTGGTGCCTCTAATAGGGAGAATACAATACTGTATATTATTAGAATAGCAGGCTGGTATCTCATTGAGCAGTGTTGAAGGATATCATCAATCTACTGAAATATGACTTCTGATTTTTCCACCCTTGCTTTGTTGAGGGAATTGTGGTGGGATTGACTTTAAAACTTATTGCATATGCTACAGTTTGGAGCTTGCCTGAATTGTGTGTGGATTTGTAGACTGAATCTCTGTAATTGCATTTGGTGTTATCTTGAATTTCCTTCAAGATTTGTGTAGGTGGTCACCTTGTTGAGCATGATTTACAGTTTATGAATAAAATGTAGTCCTATTATTTTGAGGTCATATTTGTAAAGTTGAATTTAAAAGTGGCAGTCTAATGCTAGTATAATGGAGAGCAGTAGCAGAAGTAGTGATGAGGATTTTTCACCATCTGATCTGTTGTCGCTTTTGGACTTTTTGTTCCTGCAGTGAAATTGCCTTTGGGGTTTGAATGAATCAGTAACTGCATCCAAGAACTTAGCATTGTTCCCACAGGGATGCTGCAATTCAATCTCTATATACTAACACAAATTAATTTCTTCCCTGAGTGAACATAAAGAAAATTAATGTACTAGTTTCCCCAAAGTTTTACAGATCCTATTGTGAGATGAAGTACAGTAGAATTCTAATAATGTTTGCTTTGACTATTTGGGGATTGAAGTTGGGTGGGGAGAGTAAACAATAAACTTCTTCTAATCTTTGTACAATTTTCTCACTTCTGATCACTTGTGTTGATTCAAAATTTAGTTTTGAAGAATATGCATTTAAATTAACAAATTTTGGTAAAAGATTATTTTAGACTGTTATTATTATTCCTCACAGTGCTTTGGCAGAATCCTTGCCATTTCTTTAGCATTTTTTGTCGTTTTTTTTTAACGAGGTCGAGTCGCTAGCTCGATGCTCAACCCAGCACGGATGAAAAGCTGGATTCAAACCTGTAACCTCTCACCTTGAAGTCTGTTGGCCTTACACCACCGGCTGGCTATATGTTGGACCGTGATAGTTCATGTATTAAAATTGGAGAAATAATTGAAAATTTTCAAATGTTCATCTTTCTACCAGAAAGTTCTTTTTATTTTGAGAGATAATCTAGATTTTTGGGAAGTCTTTAAGATGCCTTTAGAGTGAATGTATGAATAAGATCATAAAGGGGTGTCAAAGATTGAGTGGAAGGCTGGCTTCAAGGTTCAAAGTAAATTTATTATCAAGGTACATGTATCACCATATACAACCCTGAGATTTATTTTCTTGTGGGCAATCACAGTAAATAGAAAAAAAAAGAATCAATAAATTTGATTCCTAACAGGACAGACAACAAGCAATGTGCAAAAGATAGCAGACTGCAAATGCTAAAAGAAATAAGGAAGTAATAATAATAAATAAGTAATAAGTATCATGAGATGAAAAGTCCTGAGCAAATAAAGTTATCCACTTTGGTTCAAGAGCCTGATGGTTGAGGGGTAATAACTGCTCTTGAACCTGGTGGTGAGGGTTCTGAGGCTCCTGTACCACCTTTCTGAAGGCAGCAGTGAGAAGAGAGCATGGTCTGGATGGTGGGTTCCTTGATGCTGTTTTCCTGCTCAATGGTGGGGAGGGCTTTACCTGTGATGGACTGGGCCATATCCACCACTTTTTGTAAGCTTTTTCATTCAAGGGCATTGGTGTTTCTATACCAGGCTATGATACAACCAGTCAATATAATCTCACCACACAACTGTAGAAATTTATCAAAATTTTCAATGACTTGCTGAATCTTCACAAATTTCTAAGAAAGTAGAGGGGCTACTATGCTTTCTTCTTAATGACACTTGTGTGCTGGACCCAGGACAGAACCTCTGAAATTATAACACTCAGTAATTTAAAGTTGCTGACCCTCTCCACCTCTGATCCCCTTAAGAGGGCTGGCTCATGGACCTCCAGTTTCCTCCTGAAGTCAATAATCATCTCTTTGGTCTTGCTGACATTGAACGAGTGGTTGTCATGGCACCACTCAGCAAGATTTTCAGTCTCCCTCCTATATGTTGATTCATCTCCCAGTAGTTTATTGTTGCATAAATTCAGCTGCCATGTGCACGAACAAGTAACCTGTCGTCCAACTAGCACTGGCATGATTGCTGGGAACAGGCACCTCTGAAAGCCAAGTTAGTACTGAAAACCAGGGAGAAACCATAGCTGCAATGCTGGTTATGTTGAAGATTTAGTTGAGGGAAAATGGTAGATATTTAAGCAGAACATTCAAATTACAGTGAATTAGTGTTGCTTGGTCCATGTGATCGATCTGACCCAATGACCTACTTTTCCCTATTACAGCTGATCAAGAACAATCACATCGATTGTGTTTTAATTATCAATACTAAGCTTTGGGTATTATCTTTTTGAGTCTTATATGCACTGCTGCTCTTGATTTCATTATGCATAATATGGCAGTAAGGATGATTAAATTACTGGATTAATTCAAAGGCAAATTATTTGCTCATGTTAGCTACTGAAGAATTTTAAGTTTTTGCAAGTTTTGTAATAAAAGATCAGTTGTCAAGAATGGTAACCAAGAAATCAATAGATATTCCATTTTCAAGTGGGAGCATTTGGCTTGTTTTTTACCTTGATCTGCCCACGCTCTATCCAATAGCATTTGACAAAGGCCACTCAGTTTTGTACAATCTGCAAAATATTATGGACCAAATTCTTGGGACTTCCCTAAATTGTATGATCTGTCCCACAAACTCCTAGTGGAAAGCCTGACATGTACTGCTCCTGATAGTGTGCTTGGGTATCTTGAAAAGGCATGAAAAACTTCAAAGATATAATTGTGCTGTGTAAGGTTTGGGATTAGTGGGGAAGCAGTCAGGAAAAATTAATCCTCTGAGCCTAATAGAACTTATGATATCAGACCAAGCATGAACAAGGAAATCTACTGATAGGCAACTTCAACCTCTGTTCAACAGATGAATACCATTTAAGTCGCACTGAAAATAGCAAAGGTGCCAGTTGGTTGGGGAAGTGGGTGCTGGAGTCCCTTCAACAGTTGACTAAGTTCACTGGTGTATGAAGTACAGAGCTGTTATGTGGGTTTGTGCAAATGGGTGAGCAAATAGATATGAGGGTACTTTATAAGATGCTTCATATTTTAAAAACAAGATTAATTTAGGATTAGTGTAAATGATGGTTACTGTGAGCACGTTGGGCTGAAGAGCCTGCTTTTGTGCTGTATTTCTCAATGACCAACTCTCTTCCCCACTTTACCAGGCATGTCCGGAACCATAATTGAAACCTTTTGAATGTTGAAAGGTCTCAATGCAGTGGATGTGTTGTGGGAGTCCTAAGATCAGAGGAGACAGCCTCAGAATAGAGGGACATCCTTTTAGAATAGAGATGAGGAATTTCTTTAGCCAGGGAGTGATGAATCTAGAATTCATTGCCACATGCAGCTGTGGAGACCAATTCATTGGGGATATTTAAGGCAGAAGTTGATACATTCTTAATTAGTCAAGGCATGAAAGGATATGGGGAAAAGGCAGGAAATTGGGGCTAAGAGGGAAAATGGATCAGTCAGGACGGTATGGCAGAGCAGACATGATGGGTCAGATGGCTTAATTATCCTCTATGATCTTATAATAATAAATATAACCTTGGGTTTGAAGACAATCACAAACAAGAGAAACTCTGCAGATGCTGGAAATCCAAGTAATACACACTTTGAAGTTGTTCTGAAATGGCGGATGGCTTTAGTTGAGTGATTCCAAGGTTCTGCTAAGTTGGACCTCTCAAAGTACCAAATTGGGCTTTCAGGAGACAGTGTGGGGCAGCACAAGTATATTTGTTATAATCTTCTGAAACTGACGATGCGACCTATTCCCCAATACTGTTATGAAGTTGGGCAAGTTCTTGAATAGGGAAGAGTGTTAGGAGTGGCAATAGGCCTGTCAGACTGGAAAAGACAAAATACTGGATTGTATGCCTGTTAAACAGTGGAAACTGCTGTATATGATGTTGCAGCTATTGGATCAAATCTGAACTCTTAAAGACAGTTGCTTTTCATTATGACTCATGGCAGTCAGTTGATAGAAGCAACTGATTGAAAGAGAAAACTTTATGAACTTCTTTTAATCTGTAAAGTTTAGTAATTGTGTGTAGATTAGGCTAAAGAATTTGTAACTGTCAACAGCCGAAATTGCCAAGAGAAAAAATCACCGCTGTCTGTTCCGAAATAAACATTCCAGTTATAAAAGATATTTATTTGACCAGTATCAAAATATGTACTGAATCTGAAAAAGATCTGTGCTCCACCAACATTTGCTCATAGTGCTGCAGGCTGGTGTTCTATAACAAACAGATGCATTCAGATTGCTGATATCTGTATGACAGTGGAAAATTGTCATTTAGTCATGCCAAAGATAATGGCAAATTAATCCAACCTCCTTGGTCTATAGTTACATCAAAAGTGATGGAAGTTGTTACTGGCAGTATGACTGAATATCATTCACTTAACAGTAATTGTTTTATTGCTTGCTTTGCCCTGGATGTTGTTATAACCTTGGTCAAAATGTCAACAGATGGAATGAGTTCCTGATGTGAGGTGACAATGGTATTAATTGGACCAAATAAATTTGAAAGTGAATTGAAGTGGGAAAGAAATTCCTTTCAAATGAGTAGTACATAGTATTAGACCCAGTGGATGTGATTGGTGCTGAACAAGTACTTGGCAATGGCCATCAAGAGTTCTGTCACTCCATTGGTATTACCATTGACGTGATGTCTTGCCAACATCTTGGTGATCTGAAACTTCACTGAACTAGCTCAAATATGTAAACTGCTTGCTATATTGTGGGAACATGCTACTTGTCTCAAGTGTTTTCAACCTCCAAGGGATGTAAATGGATGCACACGGTCCATTTGTCTGGATGGCTGCATCGCCAGCAATGCCCAAGAAGATTATCATTCAGAACAATAGAGTCTGCTTGATAAGTACATTTCCATCTCTTTTAAATTGATCATGGCCAGAGGCTTTTTCCCAGGGCTGAAATGGCTAACACGAGGGGGCATAGTTTTCAAGTGCTTGGAAGTAGGTACAAAGGGGATGTCAGGTGGGTGTGTGGAATGCACTGTCATCAACAGTGGTAGAGGCGGATACAATAGGGTCTCTTAAGAGACTCTTGGATAGGTACATGGAGCTTAGAAAATAGAGGGCTATGTGGTAGGATAATTCTAGGCAGATTCTGGAGTAGGTTACATGGTTAGCACAATATTGTGGGCCGAAAGGCCTGTAATATGCTGTAGATTTCTGTATTTTAAAATATTAAATTCGTCACTTGGTGCACCATGGTCACAGTTTGTATTCTGCCACAAGTGTAGAAGTATGCATTTAACTAAAATGCTGAAACTTGGATAGCAAATCTGGAACCTCTGCTATTAAGAAGGGTGCAGGTATTAGACATATGGCAACACCACAGTCTCAAATTTACACAACATGCAGATGTTGGCATAAAGGGCCATTCTTTTTCTGTCAATGAATCAGGTTCTTAGAATTGCTTATCTAAGGGCACAAATTGCTTATCGAAGGGCACAAAGGGAGAATTTTCACAAAAGCTTTGAGGGTGGTTAGGGTAGCATTAAATACTGTCACACCAAGCAAACCAACCTCTTCTATGAATAATTTAATGAATTGTAGGCAGTGTTGAACTATTATTTGGGTAAACAACTTTTTCCTCAAAAGCTGCAACAGTGTAGTTTATATGCTGGGTTGAAAACTTACTGAATTCTAATACTGAGCAGTGGCTGAGCCCACTTTAACTGGTAAAGAGTTCATAAGATTGTCTTCCATGTTGCTGTACTATAATGAATTGAACTGACTTTATTTCTTGCATCCTTCACTTACATGAGTAAAAATCTTTAAGTTGCGCTTCCATCTCAATGTGCAATCATAGTAATTTATAATAAATAAAACAGTCAATGTAACATAGAAATACTCAAATCAGCATGAGTTAGTCAGTCAGATAGCCTGGTGGAAGAAGCTGTTCTGGAGCCTGTTGGTGTTGGCTTTTATGCTGTGGTACCGTTTCCGGGATGGTAGCAGCTGGAATAGATTGTGGTTGGGGTGACTTGGTCCCCAAAGATCCTTCAAGCCCTTTTTACTCACCTGTCTCTGTAAATGTCCTGAATCATGGGAAGTTCACAACTACAGATGTGCTGAGCTGTCCGCACCACTCTCTGCAGAGTCCTGCAATCGAGGGAAGTACAGTTCCCATACTAGGCAGTGCTGCAGCCAGTCAGGATGCTCTCAGTTGTGCCCCTGTAGAAAGTTCTTAGGATCTGGGGGCTCATACCAAACTTCCTGAACCATCTGAGGTGAAAGAGGTGCTGCTGTGCCTTTTCCACCACACAGCTGGTGTGTACAGACCAGGGGTCCCCAACCTTTTTTGCACCACGGACCGGTTTAATATTGACAATATTCTTGCGGACCAGCTGACGGGGGGTGGGGGGTGTTAATCATGACCGGAATATAGGTGATAAGTCAATTATAAGTGGCTAATACACTCAATTTCGTCTCTAAAAGTGTTTATCTAACGAATTTAATACAAGTGTCCCCCGCTTTTCGAACGTTTGCTTTACAAAACCTCACTGTTACAAAAGACCTACATTAGTTCCCTTTTTTCACTAACAGAAAGTGTTTCACTGTTACGAAAAAAGGCAGCACACGAAAAAAGCAGCGGCTCTTCCCCCCCGGATTCAGAACGGCATTCTAGCCGGCATTGCTTAAACACGTGCCTGTGAGCAACCGTTAGCAAGATGAGTTCTAAGGTATCGGAAAAGCCTGAAAGAGCTGGTAAAGGTGTTACACTTAGTGTAAAACTAGATATAATTAAGCGTTTTGATTGTGGTGAACGAAGTAAGGACAAAGTGAGTTTGGCTTGTGGAAGTTGACGAAGAGATGTTGAAGAAGTTTTGGCATCCCATGACCAAGAACTGATAGATGAAGAGCTGATGCAATTGGAAGAGGAAAGGATAACAATCGAAACTGAATGCAGTAGCGAACGGACCGAAAGTGAAGTCATCCAGGAACTGAACGTGAAGCAACTATGTGAGATTTTCACTGCAATTATTGCAGTAAAGTATGACTTTAATTTTGAAAGGGTACGTCGGTTTAGGGCGTGTTTGCAGGATGGTTTGAGTCCTTACAAAGAACTGTATTATCTAAAAATGCGCGAGGCTAAACAGTCAAGCATACTGTTGTTTTTCAAGCCTTCCACATCAGCCACAGCAGACAATGAACCTCGACCTTCGACATCAAGACAGGCAGACATAGAAGAAGATGACCTGCCTGCCCTGATGGAAACAGATGATGAGATGACACCCCAGTGTCCCGCCACCCCAACCCCTGGGCCGCGGAGAATGCAGCGGTAGCCGGGGCGCACCCAGCACATCTTTAAGAAAAAAAGCTGAAATAAGCAAGCTAATTAATTAGTTGCCACCCAGCACGTAAATGTTGGCCCAGATCAGAGGCGATTGCCGATTGCGTCACCTCTGATCTGGGCCGACATTTACGTGCCAGGCGGTACCTAATTAATTAGCTTGTTTATTTCAGCTTTTTTCTTAAAGATGTGCTGGATGCGTCCTGGCTACCGCTGTACCCCTGCATGCTTCGCAGATCGGATCGGTCAGCGGTCGGGAACGTGGGGACCACTGCACCACCCCAACCTCCAACGACTCAGCCTAACACACCATCATCAGTGTGCTCAGTGCTGTCCCAATTCCGGTAAGTGATAGTACACCATACATATATTATTTCTACTTTATATCAGCTGTGTATTTTTACGTGTTATTTGGTATGATTTGACAGCTTCATATCTTAAAGGTTACTGGAGAGAGTGTTTTTGCTGACGGCACTTGCACTGTGTTTCTGCCGAGAGCGCTTGCATGAGATTTTCGCTATGGAGAACAGTGCGGCAATGATTGTAGAGAAGTATTTCTACTTTATATAGGCTGTGTATTCATCATATCATTCCTACTTCTACTATATGTTACTGTTATTTTAGGTTTTGTGTTATTTGGCATGATTTGGTAGGTTATTTTTGGGTCTGTGAACGCTCACAAATTTTTCCCATATAAATTAATGGTAATTGCTTCTTCGCTTTACGATATTCCGGCTTACGAACCGTTTCATAGGAACGCTGTACCTTCGGATGGCAGGGAAAACCTGTATTAAACACACAGCCACGAGGAAATCTGCAGATGCTGGAAATTCAAGCAACACAAAAATTGCTGGTAGAGCACAGCAGGCCCGCTGTGTTAAACACATAGCGCACATTTTCCTCGCATGAACATATAAAATCATTGCAACACACCAATATCGCTGAATCAGTGGGAGGCCTGGGCTTGTTTCCCTGCAACAAGATGGTGCTATCAAGGGGTGATGGGAGGCAGCGATACTCGAAGGGGGTTCCCAATGTCCAGTCTATTCCGCAATTTAGTTTTCGTTGCATTCATTGTAGAAAACTCGACTTCGCAGTGATATGATGTTGGAAATGGAAGCAACGTTTTTAGTGCTTTCGTGGCTATCTCAGGATATTCAGCCTTGACTTTGATCCAGAATGCCGGCAGAGATGTTATGTCAAACATACTTTTCAGCCCACTGTCATTTGCAAGCTCGAGGAGTTGGTCTTCTTCCCGCGCTGACATGGATGATTCACTGAGCACATTCACAAATGGGTCACGGACCCATTCCTTTGCACGTCTTGGGTCATTTGCGGTTGGGAAATAATGCTCGAATTCTGTCGACAGCGAAGATAGGTGATCGCGCACCAGCTGTGAGAAGGACGGTGCAGCCTTAGTCTCTCCCAAAATCCCAGCTAATGTTGGGAATGTTGGGAACATGTCAAATATGCCCCTGTCCACTCACTGTCCCCACAGTTCCAGTTTGGCTGTGAAAGCAGACACTTTATCTGTCAACTTGAAGATAGTTGTCATTCTCCCCTGAAGTGTCAAATTGAGTTCATTGAACAGGTTGAAGATGTTACACAGATAAGCGAGTTTTGCTGTCCACTCCTCGTCATTGAAGTGTGCTGCCAGTGGTGACTTTTTTCCTGAAAGGAATCTCTGTAGCTGCTCTCTTAACTCAAAAATCCTGGCCAGGGCTCTCTCCCTTGATAGCCACCTGACTTCGGTGCGAAAGAGAAGGCGTTTGTGCTCTGCATCCATTTCCTCGCAAAGCTACTCAAACAGACGCTTCTTAGCCTTAGTAATATGGCTAGCCACGAAGTATGATGCTCTCAGAGCTGCAGCATTTGTGGAGGTGGTGGCTCTCAGCACTTGCTTCTGTCCTGCTTGCTCATATTTTTTTCTGCTCAAAAAAACTCAACGGGTTTGTCTTTAAGTGCAGGGTGCTTGGCCTCAAGGTGCCAAAGCAGTTTTGAGGGCTTCATTGCCTCATTAGACAATTTATCTCCGCATATCACATACAGGGGGCTTGGAACGTACGAGTCACCAATCGCAATAAAGCCATATTTTATGTACGACTCGTCGTATTTTCTGTTGAAGGAAGCTTTTTTCTTTTACATAGTCTCGGTCTCAGCTGTCTCTGCATTATCATCATCGTTAGGCCTTTTATGTCCCCTACCACCTCTTCTAAAGAAACTCAAGTGATACTTGTTTTTTACTCATCATACCGCCAAATCATATTGTTTCCTCGTGACCCGGTAGCACATACTTTGTGGCCTGGTACTGGTCTGTGGCCCAGTGGTTGAGGACCACTGGTATAGACCACGTGAGGTCCTCAGTGATGTGGATGCCAAGGAGCTTAAAGCTGTTAATGTTGCACTGCAATGGACTTTTTTTTTCTTTTCTGTTCTAATTAGGTTCTTGTATTTTGTGTAATTTTTAAAATTTGTTTTTCTTTTGAATGTTGTCTTTGATGTTATGTGCCCTTGCTGCTATGGGTCTTTCATTCTACCCATGTATAAATGTATTTTTGCATTTGACAATAAGTACAACTAACTTCCTTTAAATACTTACTGCAATGCCTTTATATCCACTGTTTACATTTGGATAGCTCACATTGCAACTTCTAAATTAGAATGCAAGGTGGAAATGTGTGACTAAGATATAATATTATCCGACATCCCACCTCTCCCGGAAGTTCCAGGAGTCTCCCGCATATTAATAGTGACTCCCCGATGCCCGCAATTTATATAAAATGTCCCAGAATTGAGAGAGAGAGCGAGCGTGAGAGAGAGCGACCACGAGAGAGCATGAGAGAGACCAAGAGAGAGTGCGCAAGAGAGAGTGCGAGAGAGTTCCAAAAAAAGAAAATATAAAACGTATGTCACCCCAGACTACCCTAAAGTGTACCCTGCCTAATAGGGGTCATAAATAATGACAGTGTTGCTCACTGCACTGTTTGTGACAGTAACTTTTCTATTGCCCAGATGACTGTAAAAGACATGTTGAGGTGAGTTTAACAGGTGTCATTCGTTCATTAGTATAGCTAACGTTTTTTAAACTAGCTGCTAAGGAGCTACTCTATTGCAGACATCCCACCTCTCCCGGAAGTCTCCCGCAAATTGATGATGCTACCTCCCTGAAATGAGTGTTTGTAGGGTGGGATGGCTGTATTATTGTGTGTTCAGCTGAGATAATGCTGAATTTAGAATTGCAAAAATCTCAATTAAGTGTCAATTGGATTCTGAAGTTCCACTTCTGAGGGTACGTCCACACTATGCCGGATAATTTTGAAAACAAAGCTTTTTCTCTTCGTTTTGACCCTCCGTACACACTGAACTGGTGTTTTTAGCCCCCGAAAACGGAGATTTTCAGAAACGGTCTCCAGAGTGAATAAATCTGAAAACGCCTAATATCCGTTGCAGTATTTACGGGGTAACCGGAGCTTTTTAAAACTGCTGTCATGACGTGCCAGAACAGATGGCAACAACGCGGCATTTCAGTGTTTTCTTCTTATTATTCTTATCCTTATTATTATTACTACTTTATTGTTTAGAGCGTACAATCATCACAGAGATATTTGATTCTGCGTTTCGCAGAACCTAACAATTTCAGAACAGACGGCAACGAGACTAAAGCCAGAAGAGTTAGAAATGTACTCACCAAATACTTTGACCCATAGCTTACTGAATAAATAAGTATACTCACTTTGCCCTGTTTTCTGTCCTTGCTTGTATGAAGGTAAGGACAGAAAACACCCTCAGCCAACTCCAATTCAAATTCCATGTGGAATATTTTGGAGGATCAAGAAACAAGAACCAAGGTTGTTTACCTATTTATGCACGTACTTCTCTGACAATAGATGTGTAACAACCTAATGTAACATTGTATGGAAATACAAGATAACACTGCAGACATGTTTTATACATTTAACAAGGTATTTTATTAATGCAGCAGAGTTAGTCAGCTTTTCAATGTTCGTTGTCAGCCGGGTTGTACTGCCCGAGAACTCCCTGTCGGTTGCGCTCCAGTATTTTTTTTTAGTCTTAAGTCCTCCTGTGCAAGAGCCAAGAGCAATTCCTTTTAAGTTTTTCTACTCTGTAACTGGACAAACGTGCACCAAGGATACTATTTCCTCTTCGCTTGTTTTCTGTGTGTCCTGCGCCGCCCAGTAGGAGGAGATTCGCCCAAATATCCGTCTAATGTGGACGGAGATATTTTGAAAAATGCTTAGTGTGGACACCTGTCGTTCTTACTCGAAACCGACGTTTTCAAGATTATCCGGCGTAGTGTGGATGTAGCCTGAGCGTACTGGGTATATAAAACAAAAGGAATGTCATGTTACAATGAACACAATTTAATGTCATTCCACCTTATTTTAACCCTGTTCCACCCTGACATGTACTCCTCAACAAATTTGTTGAGACTGGCATTTCAAATCTGTTTTGTGGAAATACTTTAAAGATTTGGATTAATGTTAGGAGCATTGTTTAGAAATTGAATATTATGTGTATAGGACTTGCTTTAGAATATCAGAATCAGGTTTATTATCACCAGCATGTGTCATGAAATTTGTTAACTTAGCAGCAGTTCAATGCAATAAATTATATAGAAGCAAAAAGGTAAAAATAAATAAGTAAATCAATTACAGTGCATGTATGTTGAATAGATTAAAAATTGTGCAAGAACAAATAATACAATTTTTTAAAAATGAAGTGGTGTTCATGGGTTCAATGTGCATTTGTGAATCAGATGGCAGAGGGGAAGAAGCTGTTCCTGAATCGCTGAGTGTGTGCCTTCAGGCTTCTGTACCTCCTACCTGGTGGTAACAATGAGAAAAGAGCATGCCCTGGGTGCTGGGGTTCCTTAATAATGGATGCTGTCTTTCTGAGCCACCACTCCTTGAAGTCCTGGGTACTTTGTACACCAGTACCCATGATGGAGCCGACTAAATTTGTATAGTTACATTTATTTCTGCCTTGTTACTGTTCGGATTTTGGATGCATCTAGCTATAAATGCATTGTTTACTTTTGTGTAAGCATATTTTAAAGTTTGTACTATTGTTGGATAAGATTAATTGGTGGTGTCCCATTTGTGGATGTGATTGCCTTGCAAAATCAATTTTTCTAGTTGCTTCACACATTTTACACATCTGCCACTTGTATTGGCAAGCTTTTCAGTTTAGGAGTAGCAATGTGGCATTCAAACCCTTGAACCTAGAATGCTACACATTTAGATCAGTGCTAATGTTTTTTTATTGTTTGGTCAAATTTCTTGATCGCTGTTCTGAAATCATTTAATGAGTAGGAGAAATCTAGATTTTACATGGAATGCTTTTATACCGGGAATAGCTAGTTTGCAGCCCATAATAACAATGACATATGCATCATTTAACTTTAGGTTGATACTTTTGTTCATTTGTGTGAAGTTCCAGTTCTGTAATAATGAAATGATATAATTTGAAAAACACAAAGTTTTGTTTAGTGTTGCACCAGTTTAAATAAACAAGCCAATACTGATGTTAAATTTGTGATTAATTGAACCACTCTATATCCAGGATGTTCTTTCTGTTTGAAATCCTGAGTTCCTAAAATTGATGGTCCTACAATGAGAATTTATAAAATGCCCATCTCTTTATTTGCGTCACTGTATATTCATTTAACCCACATGATGCATTACTTTTGAACAGAGATGAGGAATTTCTTTAGCCAAAAGGTGGTGAATCTGTGGAATTAATTGCCACAGAAAACTGTGGAGGTCGGGTCATTATTTAAAGTGGAGGTCGATTAGGTTCTTAATTAGTAAGGGCATCAAAGCTTATGGGGAGAAGGCAGGAGAATGGGATTCAGAAGGATAATAAATCAGCCATGGTGCAATGACTGAGCAGGCTCAATGGCTGAATGGCCTAGTTTTGCTGCGATGTCTTGTAGTCTTAAGGGTCGAGAAATCAAACTACTTGAATTCTGGGTCTAGCAGTATCTATGTCCAAGAGATAATCAAGACCTGCTTCAGGCCTGATGCAGTGTCTCAACTCAATGTTGAACATTCCTTAGCTTCCACTGATGCTGCTTGAGCCATTGAGGTCTCCCAGCATTTTTGTTTTGCTCCAAATTCTTGTCTCTTAACTCCTCCAATTACTACACCTGGCAAAATAATTTTTGCTAGTGATTTCCCCCCCCCCCCCAGTGGTCTTTCTGTTTCCAGATACTGTACCGTGGTCTTCCTGCACAGAGGTGCATGGGTTGTTGACATTTGGACTCTGTTCAAGCGTTATTTATAAATTTACTGATGATATAACTATTGGCAGAATTTCTGATGGTGACAGGGAGGCAGACAGGTGTGATGCGTAGATCAGCTGATCGGTGTAGCAACAACAATTTGCACCCAACATCAGTGAGACCAAGGAACTGATTGTGGATTTCAGGGAAAGGAAGTTGGGAATACCATGATTCCTCATCAAGGAATCAGCAGTGGAAAGAAGTACGAGCCATTTCAAGTTCCTGGATGTCAATGTCCCTGAAGATCTTTCCTGGGTCTTAGATATTAATGTAATTACAAAAAAGATACGGCAGCAGCTATATTTTTCCACTGAGTGGCTTTTTCCACTGAGGCTTTGGGAGAAAAAAAAAGGACATGGGTTAAGGGTGAAGAGGGAAAAGTTTAAAGGGAACATTGGGGGGGGGCTTCTTCACAGAGAGTGGTGGGAGTGTGGAGTAAGCTGCCAGATGAAGTGGTAAATGTGGGCTCACTTTTAACATTCAAGAAAAACTTGGACGGGTACATGGATGAGAGGTGTATGGAGGGATATGGTCCGTGTGCAGGTCAGTGGGACTAGGCAGAAAAATGGTTCGGCACAGCCAAGAAGGGCCAAGATATGGTTCTATATTTCATTAAGGGTTTGAGTAGACTTGGTACATCACCAAAGACTCTCACAAATTTGTACTGATGTACTGTGGAGAGCATCCTAACAGAATATAATTACATACTTCCTATTCTTAGCTAGTATTTTGCTTCTCCAAATGATGAACAACATATGTGAGATTATATTTATGCTGAGAATTGGATATGGAGGAAAAACTTGCATAATTTGTTTTATATTTGTACTGGCCCCTGAAATGCTTCTACAATTGATTGAGCTGTTTGTCACTTCAGTTCGCGGTGTTTTCTGGTACTTAAATTGTATTCCTTTGCATTGTGTCTATTTAGGAGTATAATTGGATTCTCTGATCTTTTCTAGCCGAAAGATACCATAGGTTTTTTTGGATGACCAGCTTCCAGGAAAGTGCAAATACTATGTTTATTGATAATGAGAAGATATTCAATTTCATTGACTTATTTCCTCCACTTCTCAGGATGGCAGTATTTAATTTCTGTTTGTCGCCTGACTCAACCATTCATCCTTCTTTTCCTCTGGTTCAATGTTAATAGTTTATTATTCCAAACTTGTAAGCTGTGCTATAAGGTTATAAAATCAGCATGTTCACATTAAGCCTGCAGCTGTAATATGAAGATTTTTATTTTGAATCCAAAATTTTGAGGTGTTTTGCACCATAGCTATCTCATATCTATTTAAAGTTCATCATTTCAAATCGTTCTGTTAGAGTTGGAGATAAACAATAGCCAGTGAATCATTGATGACAACTTTTTTCTTTATTACGTTATTGGTGTACAGCTACAGTTGCAAGGAAGTACGATAACACGTTGCAATTACTTGGTTTTCTGGATTAATTACAAATTATGAACTGATCTTCATCTAAGTAACAATAATAGACAAACATAATCTGTATAAACTAATAATGCACAACATTGAGAATAATGATAGCAGAGGTGTTGCTGCCTATCCTCACTGATTGTGGGCTTTTGGTTAGGAAGTCAAGGATTGAGCTTCAGAGGGAGATGTTGACTTTCAGGTCTCAGAGTTTGGTGACGAATTTGCTTGTAGTTATAGCATTTAAGGTGGATCTGTAGTCAATAAACAATAGTCTAATGTTGGTTCTTTACTGTCCAGATGTTCCAAAGATGAGTTTAGGGCTAGGAAAATGGTATCCACCACAGACCTGTGTTGGCAGTAGGCCAATACTTAAAGACATCTACAATTCTATGTTCATTCTTTATATATAATTTGATCAGGAATCAGATAAAAGAAGCAGTTTGTGAACCCTTTGCAATACCTGGTTTTCTTCATTAATTACTCATAAAATGTGGTCTGATCTTCATCTAAGTCACAATAATACATTCTGTCTAAACTAACAACACAAACGATTGTACTTCTCGTCAATACTGAGTACACCATTTAAACAATGACACTCCAGGTTCAAAAAAGTACGTGAACCTCTGGGGTTAATGCCTTCCACAAAATCTATCTGGAGTAGAGTGTTCTAATCAATGAGATGAGATTGGAGGTGAGAGTTGTAGAGGTGCCCTGCCCTATTTAAAAAAAAAAGACAGGTTACTGACACAGCATGCTCTTCTCAAGAAAGATCTGTTTATGTACACCATGCCTCAATCAAAACAACTTTCAGAGGACCTTAGAAGAAAAATTGTAGAGATGCATGAAGCTCGAAAAGGCTACAAAATCATTTCTGAAGACCTGAGTGCTCATCAGTCCACCTTAAGAGAAATTGTCTACAAATGGAGGAAACTCAGTACTATTGCTGCTCTCCCTAGGAGTGGGCGTCCTGCAAAGATCACACCAAGAGCACAATGTGCAATGCTGAAGGAGGTGAAAAAAAACCCCAAGGGTAACAGCAGAAGACCTGCAGAAATCTTGAACTTGCTAAAGTCTCTGTTTGCGTCCCTTATAAGAAAAACACCAAAGAAGAATGGTCTTCATGGAAGGACACTATGGAGGAAACCACTGTTTTCCAAAAAAACATTGCTGAACACCTCAAATTTGTAAAAGACCACCTAGATGTTACACATCTCCTTTGCAACGATGTTCTGTGGACAGATGAGACAAAAATGGAACTTTTTGGCAGGAATGCACACTATGTTTGGAGGAAAAAGGGCACTGCACATGTATGCTAATATCTCATCCCATCTGTGAAGCATAGTGAAAGAAGCATCATGGTTTTTGGCTGCTTTGCTGCCTCAGGGCCTGGATGGCTTGCAATGGTTGAGGGAACAATGAATTCAAAATTGTATCAAGACATTTTGCAGGAGAATGTCAGGGTAACAGTCCATCACCTGAAGCTTAGTAGAAGTTGGATGATGCAACAAGCAATGATCTGAAAAACAAGAGTAAATCAACAACAGAATGGTTTATTTAAAAAAAAACAAAATTCATGTTTTGGAATGGCCAAGTAATAGTCCAGACCGTAACTCCAATTGAGATGCTGTGGCACAACCTGAAGAGGGCTGCTCATGCAAGTTATCCCAGAAATACTGAGGAACCAAAACTGTTTTGTATTGAGGAATGGTCTAAAATTCCTCCTCAGTGTCGTGCAAGTCTGATCAGCAGCTGCAGGAAATGTTTGGTGGAGGTTATTGCTGCTAAAGGAGTTTTTACCAATTATTAAGTATACTTTTTCCAGCTTGTTCTGCGAATCATTCACAATCTGTTCAATAAGGACATGAAAAGTACAATTGTAATGTTTGTTTTTTTTGTTTTCTTTTGGAAAATAGAGAATTAACACAAGTAAAGGGAAAGATTTGGGAAAGGGATAAAAAAATGAAAAAATTAAGTAAATAAGTACATAGGGATTGGATAATTATGTCTGCGGGCAGGAGCAAGCATGAGCAAATTAGGATATAAACACCTACAATGGTTGATACATAGGCTTATATACAACATTTTGGACCAGTGGAAATGGTCCAGAAGGGTTATATGGAAACTATTATTACCATTTTTCTTAACAACTAATTCCATTACTTAGCCTAATAGGTTAGATTTACCACAGTACATAATTATCTATTTAAATGTTTATTTTCCTTTTATATCATCTCAATGTGTACTTAAGAATGTATAAATAATTGTAGTTTTATACATATAAAAAAATGGAAAAGGTTATATGTGTGAAAAAAGTACATGATATTTGTGAATTCCTTATCCAAATAAAAATAAAATTTAAAAAAAAGAACAATTGTTTGTGTTATTAGTTTGGGTAGATTGTGTTTGTCTGTTGTGACTTCGATGAAGATCTAAAAATTGCACATTTAGATGGAGACATAACGTAAAGGTTTTTACTCATGTATATATCTGAAGGGTGTAAGTAATAAAGTCAATTCAATCAGACCACACTTAATGAGTAATGCAGAAAACCATGTAATTGCAAAGGATTCACAAACTTTTTCTTGGAACTGTATATTGATGTTGCTTTTCTATGCAGTGGTCAGTGGCTGCTAGTTGTTTCACTTTTCAAAGCCATATCACCAACATGGAATTCCCTGAAAATCTTGATTGTACAATCAGCATTGTAAAATATGTTTTAAAAACAAACCTATAAGTTTGAACTAACATATATATGGAAATGCTAGAACACAATTTCTGTAGCTCCCAATTGGTGTTGTACAAAATTGTGCACTGAAAGTGAACAAGAGTTTTCTTACAGACTGCAGTGGCATCATGCATAAATGGTGTAGACAGTGGATTCTAGTTAATTGGGACCAGTACGCTCAATTAAGCAGTTGTCCAAGTTATCCAACGTTTCATGGAAATAGTTAAAAAGCTATTAAAAAAAAACTACCGTTTAAGTGAGTAAAATATGTATTTAAATGAAATGCAGAACAAATTAGAACACTACCAGTGTTATTACATAATAGTTACTGATGGAGGAATTCATTGACTGTTCACTGCTGTGATCTTTTAATTGACTGTAAATGAACAAATTCATTGCAGACACCTAGTGCAGATAATGGATTGCCTTCATTGCAATCCTGTATTAAGTAATGTCAAAATCCAACAATTTCCCAATTCCCATATCCATTGGTTGCACTAAGGATGTTGTATTGGCAGGCAGAAATTCCAGCTGGTTGTTTCTCAACTATTCTACATTCTACATTATGGTGTGCTTCATAGTTGTCAATTATTGCAACTGGATGAGGTATGTGTGTCAGTGGATCAATGTTGGAAAAAAGCAGAAGAATTTTGCTTGGATTTCCTCTCTAGCTCCATATCTCAACTCATCAGTCATTTCTTAAAAACTTTGGAAATCATCCACATATTCTTATTAGCATAGTACTGAATTGGTAAGCTATCCATTCTCAGCCCCTTAAAGCATTGAGGTTTAACACTTCCCAATTACCAGCGATTTCTTTTTGTCAGTTCTTGACATATTTGAACACAACACAGTTATGCAATTCATTGCTTCGAACCTGATGATGTTGCATGTATGTAGCAAAGGGAGCTGTCCGACATGGAGCAATAAAAAAGACCTATTTCATCCACATTGTAAATATTATCTGCGCTAATTTTTTTGAAGCGAGTTGGGGAGATTTCCATGTTTCTGTACTTACAGCATCAGCACTACCTTTCTTGCTGTGTGCTTTCTTAAATTTAACGTGGTTCCTACATTTTAATTGAGACAACCAACCATCTGTTGCTTTAAGATCTTCATGACCCAGCTTCTTAGCTAGCTCCTCTGACTTGTTTTTCCAAGATTGGCCCACTGACATGAGCACCTCGTCCAGTTGCAATGGAAAACAATTAAATGAGGACCTCTTCAGCATCTGGATCCTTGCCTTCACACCTTTATTTCTAGATTGTTCCCTGTTGTTCATCCCATCTTGCTGATACATCATGCATGCAATTGTAGATTTTGGCACTCCAGTTATCTCTGCAGCTGATAAGTAATGCTAGACAGATAGATGTCTTTTAATTTGGTCTAGTAGGGTAATTTTATTTTTGGCCAGTGCCAGATATTTTGATGCCATTTTGGCAACTGTCTCAAAAAATCACTTGAAAGTCAAAATTAAAAAAAATCAAAATCACTGGATAACACAAGCATGTGCAGCTGTTTGCTCCTAGCACAGTATAGTGTCTAACGGCCAGATAAGTGCATGTGACTGACTGTCTCCTGTCTCAATTAACCAACATAGTGTCCCAAACAACTGAAGGAAATCTCAGCTATTTTCTCTATTAGTTTTTGGTCCTTTAGAGTTGTCACAAATATGTGGCTTAACCAATGGACAAAATAATCTACTGTATTTCTTGCTGTCTGATCAACTGTAATGCTTTCACAAGTTTCTTCTCAGATTTGACAGTGCAGTTTAAGAATGCAGGGGATTGTAGAAGCCATATTCATAAAATTATAGAAACATTCAACACAGATATAATGCTCTGATCATTAGCCTCAACTCCACTCCTTTACAATATTTTCCCTTGTGTATGGTGGTGTATCCATATCTAGGAACTGAAAAATTTCACAGGTTTACAATCTGGTGAGAAAAACTGCTCAACTCTGCATCATGGTTATCTCTATATCTGGCTATCTTCCATCCTTTTTTGGATTCAACTATTGAGGTGATGCTCTTGCATTATTTACTGTATCAAACCCCTTGGATCTCATGTTTTAATAACATCACACCTTGCTTTTCTGAATGTATTGTGTGTTTCCTTGACCTTATAAGACTGCTTCATCCCAGGAAAGCAAGTTGTTTTTTTTCTTACTTCCTCCTTTTCACCAGCAATTTCTCTTGTGTCAAAGCCATCAGAAGTGGGTTAGCAATTTGATCTCCGTTTCTGCTTGAGACTTTTCTGGAGTACTGGGTAGGATGATGCTTTAGATTGTATTGATGGCAAGTCAACATCTTGACACATTAGAACAATGCAAAAGCTGAAGAAGCAGCCTACTTGAAAGAGTCAATCTTTCTCCATCGATTCCATTTTCCAGAACCTATCTGGCTTGTGTGTGACATTCACTTTTGGATTCTCAGCAGTAAGTGTACCAACAGTTCCTATTGACAGGTATTCATTGTTTATTCCAGGAGTGAATATGTAAATAACATGCAAAACTCCATTGAGAGGTAATGGAAGATTGGATTTGTGTGTTTAAATACCAGAAATCTCAAGTCCCAGATGTGCAACTGTTACTGTCATCTGTAGAGATGATAGTTGACATCTGAGACCCTGTTGCCCATCAAGTCAGTGCTGACCATCATCCTTTCATTTGCATTAATCCCATTTATTATTCCCCTATATTCTCATCACTTGCCCCCAGATTCTTTCAATCACCTACTTGGCAGTTTGCTGTAGCTAATTAACTAGCCAGCCTGTGCATCTTTAGGATGTCGGAGAACAAACGCATGTAGGAAATACAAGTCGCCACGGGAAACATGTTCAAACTCCATCCAGGCAGCTCTTCAAGTCAGGAATAAAAATATGGTGCTGTGAGCTCTAGTACCAACAGGAACACATTGCCCTAAAAAAATACTGTACCTTTATGGCGGTTTGGATAATGGAAATTTGCTGTTGTAGTATTTGCAAATTGCAGCCAAAAATTTGCTCTTATGGAATTTGATAGAAAAATTAAATGAGCACAAAAGCAAAATGTGACACAGAACAAATTCTGTCAAATTTTGTTCTGGGTTTGCATTATGAAAAATCTCAATACAGGTAGTACCATGTGCTGAATAAGATGTAACTATAAATGCTGTTACTAAATGGAGAGGTCAGCACTTACTGATTTGAAACTTTGTTCATCCGGCCTTAAGGCTATTGGAAAGTCAGTATGGTAAAATAATTAGAGCTGTATGTTTTGATGCTGTAAAAAATATTCTTGATATAAAATGAAGGAATGTTGCAAATTAGCTATTCTTTAATTTTCTGTAGAATTTCCAATGATTTTGAATTATGAATGGTTCTTTTTCGTAGTATAGTCAGCTTCACACTTTTGGTATATCTTGTAGTGAGCAAGGTCAGTTTAAATTTTGATCTGAGAAATACTGTTCAGTAGTCCCAAATGTACTCTGTTAATTGCAGGAAGCACTAGTTAGTAGTGTGACAGATTGATGCCCCAGACTGAATTTTCCTAACTCTTTGGCAGCAGGTTTATCTTTTCAATGTGATTTGTTATATTTCTGTAGCAGATGCATGTTGATAAAACTTCATGTAACCAATTGATTGTATTTTGTGCTTGTTGGACTTGAAATATAATTTGCACTAAATTTCTAACTTTTTGACATAGACAATTATTAGTAGGTGTTAATTATGGGTGTGTAGATGTTGGAATTTAAAGCAACATAAAGCACCGGTGGAACTTACCGGAACTGGCCGCATCTTTGGAGTGAAATGGACAGTGGGCATTTTTGGTCAAGACCCATCATGTGGACAGTCCAAATGCTGCCTAACCGACTGAGTTCCTCCTGTGATTTTTGTGATAGTCAATTAAACATGTAAGTTCAATTACTTAGGGAGCACGATAACATCTCCCAGTAGGACTGATGTTGGAGATTAGAAGGATTGGAATTGTTAAATGCACGTTTGAGTGAGGTACTGAAGAATGTCATTTCTATGGGCACAAAACTCAGTGTTGCAGTGCTGCATTCATTCTGCATTAACATGTGGAAGTGAATGTTGGACAATATTAAAGCAAAATGAGGGAAGATTCGAATCTGCAGAAATGTGGTTTTTAAGAATGGTGAAAATATCATGGAAGGACAAAGTAACAAATGAGGAAGTCTTGTGAAAAGCTGGAATAAGAAGAGAGAACATTTCATCAATCAGTAAACGGTAGTTGGAATTTCTGGGATAGACACTGAGGAAAGAAGCTTGAACATCTTGCGGTGATGGGGATAAATTGATGGAAGAAAAAGTTGCAGTCGACAGTGCTTAAGTTGAGTTGCATCAAGGGGTGGACGGGCAAAAATTTTGAACTAATAAGAACTTCTCAGATTACAGACAAATGGAAGACCATGATTGGCCACATACAACATGATGATGAGTTATTACACAGTGCCTACAAAAGGAAAAAAATATTTACCCCCTTGAAGGTTTTCATGTTTTATTGTTTTTCAACATTGAATCACAGTGGATTTAATTTGGCTTTTTTCACACTCATCAACAGAAAGACTCTTTCGTGTCAGTGAAAAACAGGTGACACAAATTAATTGCAAATATAAAGCAATAATTGATTGCCAAGTATTCGCCCCCTTCAAGTCAGTATTTAGTAGGTGCATCTTTGACAGCAATTACAGCCTTGAGTCTGTGTGGATAGGTTTCTATCAGCTTTGCACATTTGGGAACTGCAATTCCCTCCCCCCCCCCCCCATACTTCTTTACAAAACTGCTGTAGCTCTCGTCAGATTGCATGGGGATTATGAGTGAACAGCCCTTTTCAAATCCAGCCACAAATTCTCAATTGGATTGAGGTCTGGACTCTGACTTGGCCACTCCAGGACATGAACTTTGTTTTTAATCCATTCCTGTGTAGCTTTGGCTTTGTGTTTGGGGTCATTGTCTTACTGGAAAACAAATCTTCCAAGTTGCAGTTCTCTTGCAGACTGCATCAGGTTTTCTCCAGGATTTCACTATTTTGCTGCATTCATTTTATCCTCTACCTTCATAAGCCTTCCAGGGCCTGCAACAGTGAAGCATCCCCACAGCACGATGCAGCCACCATTATTCTTCATGGTAAGGATTGTGTGTTTTTGATGTGCAGTGTTTGGTTTATGCCAAACATACTGTTTAGTCTGATGGTCAAAAAGCTCAAATTTGGTTGCATCAGACCGTAGAACCAAAATTCTTCCAGCTGACTAAAGAGCCTCCCATATGCCTTCTGGCAAACTCTAGCCGAGATTTCATGTGAGTTTTCTTTCAACAGGTGCTTTCTCTTTACCACTGTCCCTTTAAGCTGTGACTGGTGGAAGTACCCAGGCAGCAATTGTTGTATGCTCAGTCTTTCCCATCTCAGCCACTGGAGCTTGTAACTCCCCCAGAGATGTCATAGGTCTCTTGGTGGCCTCCCTCACTAGTCCCCTTCTTGAACAGTCGCTCAGTTTTTGAAGACAACCTACTCTAGGCCGATTTACAGCTGTGCCATATTCTTTCCATTTCTTGATGATTGACTTACCTGTTCTCCAAGGAATATTCAGTGACTTGGAAAGTTTCTTGTATAGTCATAGTCATGCTTTATTGATCCTGGGGAGAAATTGGTTTTCGTTACGGTTGCGCCATAAATAATTAAATAGTAATAAAACCATAAATAATTAAATAGTAATATGTAAATTATGCCAGGAAATAAGTCCAGGACCAGCCTATTGGCTCAAGGTGTCTGACCCTCCAAGGGAGGAGTTGTAAAGTTTGATGGCCACAGACAGGAATGAATTCCTATGACGCTCTGTGTTGCATCTCGGTGGAATGAATCTCTGGCTGATTGTACTCCTGTGCCCAACCAGTACATTATGTAGTGGATGGGAGACATTGTCCAAGATGGCATGCAACTTGGACAGCATCCTCTTTTCAGACACCACCATCAGAGAGTCTCCTGACTCCATCTGCTGACTCTTTTGCTTTTCAATAACCTTTTCCAGGAGTTGCTTAGGAGTTCTTTTGTCATCTTGGTGTAGTTTTTGCCAGGACTCACCAGCAGTTGGACCTTCCAGATACAAATGTATCTGGATACAATCAACTGAAACATATTGACTGCACACAGTGATTTCCATTTAACTAATTATGTGACATCTAAACCCAGTTGGCTGCACCAGTGATAATTTGGTGTGTCATTTTAAAGGGGATGAATATTTATGCATTTAATTATTTTGTGTTTTATATTTGTAATTAATTTAGATCACTTTGTCGATATCTGTTTTCACTTTGACATGAAAGTCTTTTTTTCTGTTAATCTGTGTCCAAAAAAAAGCTGAATTATACCCATCGTATCCACTGTGATTCGATGTTGTAAACCAATAAAACATGAAAACTTCTGGGGGGTGGGGATGGGGAAGAGATGAATACTTTTTATTGGCATTGTTTATGTGTGATCCATCTTGAGTACAATATTTTATCAACTATTTGAATACTTTGTCAATATATTTCATATTGTAGCTACCTAAAACTAATCGAGGTATTGGTTTTGGATTAAACCAAGTGTTAAACGTACCTTAAAAAAAAATTCTAAATGGTATACTGCTGGTTTCCTGTATTCATATGTCATGATAAAAGGGAAATAGTGACAAATAGTATGCAAGGAAAAATTAAATCTGTGAAACAATATTTTACTGGGTTATGAAAGTGTAGACTTTGATAGTTGTATCTTTCAAAATAGCTAATGCAATGACAGGTGCGCCACAAAGCTGTGTGTTTAGCCCACTGATCTACTCACTCTTACACTTATGACTGTGTGGCTAAGCACAGCTTCGATGCAATATTTAAGTTTGCTGACGACTCCACCGTCATAGGCTGAATCGAGAGTGGTGACAAATCAGCATATAGGAGGGAGATTGAAAATCAGGCTGAGTGGTGCAACACCACCACCCTCCTACTCAATGTCAGCAAGACTAAGAAGCTGATTAATGACTTCAGCAGGAGGAAGCTGGAGGTCCATGAGCCATTCCAAAGTTCAAAGTAAATTTTATTATCAGTGGCTATATCATGACATTCAACGTTGAGTTTCCTTTTCCTGCGGCATACTTGGATGGATCAAATCTTGCCCCAAGTTTAGGTGAATGGGCTCCAAAACAACTTTGCTTCAATTTTTCTCCATTGTGCTTGCTCCAACTTCATCTCCAAGCTCCAACTTCTCCATTTCTCCTCAACTTCTCCTGGAACATGCCTTGACGTTGCTCTGGATCGATCTTGTACCCGCACGTCTCTACCCTCGGATCAGCCTCACCTTTACTCACTTCTTCACTGTTTGCGGTTTTAGTCAAGCTTCTTGCTTTGAAAACCATCAGTAAGCCGTCACTTACCTTCTATAGTGCCATCTTAAACTGGAAGATCAACCAGAAGACAACTATGCAAATATAAGTAAATAGCAATAAATAAGTAGAACATGAGATAATGAGATAGTCCTTAAAGTGAGATCATTGGTTGTGGGAACATCTCAATGGATGGGCAGGTGAATGTAGTCATCCCTTTGTGTTCAAAAGCCTGTTGTTCCTGAACCTGGTGGTGTGAGTCCTGAGGCTCTTGTGTCTTCTTTCTATCTGTTGGAATGGACCTCTAGTTTCATTCTTCTGAAGTCTACAATCAATTCCTTGGTCTTGAACCAAAAGAGGGAATGATACTTCACTTCACTTTCCCCATCACTGAAATATTCCTACAAACTATGAACTTATTTTCAAGGATTTTTCAACTATTGCTCTCAATATTTATTGCTTATTTATTATTTCTTTATTAGCACAGTTCATTGTCTAGTTGTACACCCAGCTGGTGTGGTCTTTCATTGATTCTACTATGGTTATTGGATTTATAGAGTATGCCCACAAGAAAATAAATCTCAAGGTTGTATATGGTGATCGATCTGTACTTTGATAATAAATTTACTTTGAGCAAGACGTAGTGATGACATACTTCCTAGTTTATATTTAGTATGAACATGGCTGATTATTTTTTTAGAATTTTGTAATATTTTTGTATTTAAGTTTAAATCTATTTAAATCAAATTAGTTTCATTTTCAGCCCAACATACCAATGAAATTCCATACATGGACATTAAAGCTCCAGTTATGTAGTACAACAGGTACTCAGACTTATTGTAAAAGTGCACAAATATCTATTAAGTTTGGACTCTGTTTCTCAGTCCTTCCAGCAGAACCTTACTCTGCCTACACCTAATTTCTACTTGGATTATAACTGGATCCTTTCCCTGTATCTTATCATTTTTTTGTAGTGAAGTGATTAACATCTGCTAATCAGTTGCAGATTCTGCATCAGCTCATTTAAAAAAAACAGTGGGTTAGAACCATTTACATTATTCTTGCCCCTTATGATTTCATCTGCCTGTGAGGTTACCCTTTGGCTTCCTATGCAAGCATGTAGATTCATAGGTCTGTTATGGGGAGTATGAGTACAAGAATATGAATACAGTTGCAGAGTTCTGATGCTCATGTGGGTCTTCCCAAATTGGCATTGACAGCATTACCATGCTCCTAATCCTGGAATACAATTTAATATTCTAATGATTTCAGCTTTACTGGATTTTCAAGACGAGTAATCAATTGGTGCTAGACACATTGAGGAGCTGGAATTGAAAGGTGTAGAAATTACTGAACAGTACGTGTGTGTGTGTGTATATATATATATATATATATATATATATATATATATACACACACACACACACACACACACACTCCCTCCCTCCTCCCCCCCCCCCGGTTAGGTATAGTTCAGTTCTGCTTGTACACTTTGACTTTCTCCATATCCCAAAGAGGTATTGATTGGTAGGTTAATTGTTCACTCAATTGTCCCTGTGGGTAGGTAAATGGTAGAATCTGGAGTGGATTTGATGGGAGCATGGGGGGTGGGGGGGGGGTGTAATTAAATGCTTCATATTCATTGCGGAAGAGCCAGTTTGCAATTTGTATGACTCTGTGACCTAAGACTTGTATGTATTAACAAATGAAGATTAATAGAGAATTGCAGAAAAATATACTATATTATTGTCAATCATATTAGACTGGTAAGATTCAAGTGCAGCTTTTGCAGACAGGTCTTGTAGAAAATCTTGCTATAAGCAAGTTGAGAGAGAGAGAATATATCAAAGACCTTAGCACCTATCAAATCCTTTCTGAGGAGAAAATTCAAACTTTGGCAGTCTATCAGCATAAGTGTAAGCCCTCGTGGATACTTGGTGTAATCCTTTGTCTTTGTCAATTGGGAATTGCAGGCTTTTCTCCACCTGTAGCTGTCTCATGTATCCTTAATGCAACCTCTTGCCTTCTTTTTTAAAGCTTTCCCTAAGAAGAATAGTGCTTCTGTTAATTGACTATGGAATATAATCTCCGTTGATCCATTCTGCCACATATGACAATGATATAAAACTTCTCAGTTAGTGGTGAAGCACATTGACAATCTCGGTTCTTCTGAGGGCTATGCACCAAACATGGAGAACTTAAACTTAAGTAAGTAGTCCATACTGGAGCAAAATGTGGACTTTTATCACCAAGTTCAGTGGCAGTGGACCATCTTCCTGCATCTTAACAGTCACACTGGGTAATATGGGTGTTGAACCTCTGCCAGAATAGAGGTGTGTGGTTTCAGTGACTCCATTCATTTTGATATTTGAAATGGCTGTCAGCAAGGGGCAATATTACAGGTTATGATTTTAAAATTATTTAACAGCTTAATTATTTGATTATTTTGGCATTTTCTAGTGTTTTTATTTTTTTCTTTGGTGCGATTTTAAAATTGTAGTTTAGATTGATTTGATTGTCACTGACACGTTTAAAGTTCTGACAGCTGATGTTGAGAGGGGTAAAGGTTAGCTGAGTTTTACAGATTCAGTCACTGCTTCAGGGATTTGACAGATGTGTGCAACGTGATCTGCTATAGAAGTCCACTGCCAGCAAATAGCAGCCACGTTGGCACCTTTTATTATTTGGGCGGTGCTGCAAGTAAGTGAATATTTTGAACTCATGAGTATTAATGACTTGCTACCTAGTAAGGACTGGACAGAACTGTATAATGGGACTTCTATTATATGTCTCAGTTATGAGGTTTGGTACAAACACCCTCGTGGTTTTGTTTTTGAAAGTCTTAATTCAAACTGCCTGTCACACTAATGTGAAATTGAGCCAATTTAATCATTCACTGGAATATATTACAGATATTTTTCTGCTTTGAATTTCACCTGTTGTTTTCTTGAAGTGAATTACAGACTTTCTCAATGTTTCACTTCAGTGTTTGCAAATTTCAAATTTTGTTTCATGTCATCAGTTACATTCTATTTTGAAACATGGTGATTCTCATATTGAAACCTGTACACTTCTCTCCAGTGTATTTAAGAAAAACTTTCATCACGGTTCGTGTTTTCTATCTTTAGCCAGATTGTCCATAGTACTGTTTCTTGTTTATCCCATTGTACTTTGTTAACAAGCTTACTTGAGGACTTTTAAGTGTCTTTTGAATATCTAAATGTACATGATAAATGGCAATCTCTTCAATAAGGTACAGCAAGCTAGCCATATGCCATTAACAAATCCATGCTCTTAGCCAATTATTAATCTGTACTTGGCCAAGAACCTTAACTTTCTCATGAATTATTATCCAGTGGAAATCTTTTCAGAGCTAAACTGATCTGTCAGTCAACTGTCAAGTTAATCCTTTTCCTGAGTTTATTAAAGGGGTGTAAAATCTGGTTTTGTCCTTTTCTTTAAAGGGTGGAAGGTTGTAAGTACTTTGAGTTTTTACCCTTTAGCCTCAGTTACTGATCAGTTGATTGAAGTATTTTGGGTCCTGCACCATTTTTAAATACTTTTTCTTTACATTATCTTAAACTATAATGTGACCATCTCCTTGTTTCCCTTAACTAGTGGAAAGCTTTCAATGGTGACTAAAGAATATTCTCAATTAAATTCAAGTATCCCTTCCTTTTATCTTTGTGGTGGAATTCTTGATCTGAGACAATAACCCTTTACCAATCTCCCACCATTCAGTTTCTCATGTTCTTACTTTGCTGCATTGTTCTGGGTTCTCCCACAAGAACTGATGTAACCACCCTGTCTGTCATGACTCTTGAGGACCATGGAAGTTACAATCAAGATCCTTTCTCTCAGTTATATTGGTTACGATTATCCACCCATCCAACATTCCTCAAAAGGCAACCTCCTATTCAAGACATCAATTTCGCTCCCCCCCCCCCCCATTGTATGCCATTTGCCAGTCCTCGTTCTCTTGAGAACTGCGGTAGTGAATGTTGTTGGACAAAATTTGACACAGCAGAACGGGAGCTATTACTTTATGTTGGTTGAAAACTTGGAAGATTTTGCAATTTGAGAGACTATGGTTTAGAGCAATTGAGCTGTGACCTTAGATAATTGAAGACATAGGTGTCAATGGATATGGTGTTATTTCCAAAAGAGGATGAGCTACATGGCTGCAAATATTCTGACTAAGCAATAGCAACTGTTAATCCCTTTGAAAGAATTCAGCTTTTTTCCCCCAAGAGCTTTATTTAGAGGAATAATTCTTATCGTGCCAGTACTTAGAACAAATTTCAAATTTTACCTTCTTGCCATGAATTTGAGATTATGATAATCCAGTGAGCAACATAAAATACCATTGAATTGACTTCATTACTCACATCCTTCATATACATGAGTAAAAATCTTTACGTTATATCTCCATCTAAATGTGCAATTTATAGTAATTTGTAATAGTATGCACAACAGGATAGTCAATATAACATAGAAATACAGTTGTATCAGAATGAATTAAGCAGTCTGATGGAAGAAGCTGTCTCGGAGCCTGTTGGTCCTTGCTTTTATGCTGCGATACCGTTTCCCGGATGATAGACACTGGAACAGTTTGTAGTTGGGGTGATTCAGGTCCCCAATGATCCTTTGGGCCCTTTTTACCCACCTGTTTTTGTAAATATCCTGAATAGTGGGAAGTTCACATCTACAGATGTGCTGGGCTCTCCGCACCACTCTTTGCAGAATCCTGCGATTGAGGGGAAATATAGTTTGCATACCAGGCGGTGATGCAGCCAGTCAGGATGTTCTCAATTGTTTCCCCAGAAGAAAGTTCTTTGAATTTGGGGGCCCATACCAAACTTTATCTGTCTGAGGTGAAAAAGGCACTTGTGTGCTTTTTTTTTACCACACAGCCCTTATATACAGACCACATGAGATCCTCGGTGATGTTTATACCGAAACACTTAAAGTTGTTCACCCTCTCAACCCTAGATCCATTGATGCCAATAGGGGTTAGCCTGTCTCCATTCCTCCTGTAGTCCATGACCAGCTCGTTTGTTTTTTGCAACATTGAGGAGAGGCTGTTTCCTTGATACCACTGTGTCAGGGTGATGACTTTTTTTCTGTAGGCTGCCAGAGGTCTGTGAGTGGAGTGAAGGTCTAGAAATCTGCAAATCATTTAAACACAATTAATCGGGGAGGACCTAGATTCCACATGGACAGGCTACTTTGCTGTTTGGACTTGTGGCAACAGGATTGTTAATGCTCGCTGCAATGCATTCAAATGTTTGTGCTCTATAAGCAAATTGGCATAAAGTAAAAATTGAAAGTTTGACTTTTAAATGACTCAAATTCATGATGGTAGCTGCATAAATTCCTTGCCGTCAGAATGTGTGAAAGAGATTGCTGCACGAGTGGCAGTGAGGATGCTCTATGAAGCAAATTTAAGGAGCTACAATGTAGAAATTTTAAGTGAAGAGATTAGGTGCTATAAGAGTCCTGTATTTAATGACTTTTCTCAAGATTTGTGTAATGAGTTATAATTATCCATTAATGTACATTCCTATGTAAATATCTCAGTTATCAGGTGCTATGTGGCACAGTAATCATGTGCTTCAACATTCTGTTGTAATGATTAGTGACATTGCACATCAGTTGTCAGTTGGTTTCTAACTCAGTTTTGACATAATTTGAATTCTGATCGATCACTATTGCAGTACTTTTTTATACTGTGTGATGATTTTATTAAATAGTGAAGGCTTAAGTATAGAATAAAGTGAAACCTTATTTCAAAGAAATCCTAATTTTGTAAAGCTGAGGAAATACAATGTCCCATGTATTTGTGTTAACCTGGAGAAAAAGAATTAGTTACATTTTTACTCTTCATTGGAATTTAAAAGAGAACAGCGCAGAACAGTCCTTCAGCCAACTGTGTCAACTATGATGCTAATTTAAGCTGCACGTGGTCTATATCTCTTAATTCTCAGTCTTTGTCTAAATGTCTCTTAAATGTTGCTATTGAATAATATAATTCATATAATATTCATTTAAAGCTTTTTATTGGATTATGATGTCTATTTGATGAGCTTAGTATAGTCAAAAATGTTTGTTTTTTGAAGAAATGATGGATGATCATTTAAGAGCTATGCTTTTTATTAAAATGCTGCCTATCATGGGTGAGGGGTGGGTCTTTATTTTAAACATTCAGACAAAGGAATGTAAATTATTTTGCATAAGAATAGAGGTAGATCTTTTCTGAGAATGAGAAATCACATGAGGTTGTACTCTGGTATCAATTGATGCTCCATTGTTCAAATAACATGTTACTAGCTTATGGTGTATGGAACTCTTTTGCAGCTCAAGGACCAGATAATACATTTAAAGTCAACCTGAGAAATATAGGGCAAATGTAAAGAAAAGTTTTTGTACAGTATTTCAGATCTGGAATGCTGTGCAGATCTGAAATGAGCATACTTTCTAAAAGAAATTAGGCAAGCACCAAAGCGAGACTGCACCATGGGGATGAACTTGCTGAGCTGAATGGCTTCTTTCTGTGTTATATGATTCTACAGTTCTAAGACATTTGCATTATATTGTACTTTGAACCTTCCAAAGTCAATTGTTAATTTTAAATCTGAGGTTGATTCTAATTAACCAAAGATATTGATAGGGTGCACATTAAAGGGGGAGACACCATCAAATTTGTATGTGTTCTGCAGTTCAAGTTCAACTTTTTGGATGTTTGGCTTCCAGGTGCATAATAATGTAAAGGCAAGAAATATTTTGACAGTATTTTCATCTTTTTCAACTGTGCTATCTAATATATTCTGAATTGCTGTCAATATTCATTTTAGCTTGAATGTGCTACAGCATCCAGTAGAGGGCTAACTGTGCACATTAAACCATTCTGGAGATGGTGGAAAAATTAGTCAACTAGTACTATGACCAAAATATTCCACGTTGCCCTTGGCTGCAGAGAATAAGCCTGATAGCATTTTGCCCCCACTTGGGTGGAAAACTAAAATTTTGGAAACCAAACTTCCGAGGAAATATTTGTAATACTGGTTTTTAAATTTCATCTTTAGCAGTGCATTTTGTAGGAGCAATAACATCTTGGAGAATACTGACATATTGTATTTAAACGTAGTTTGTATGTGTTACTGATCTTCATGTTTTACTGATTTTTTTTCAATTATGGAAGTTTTGCCAAAATTGGTATAACCATTTGGTGTAACTCACTTTAATCTAGAGATTTGTTGAGAAGTTGTTGAAGAAATGGAATATATTAAAATACATTTGACTTTTGGCAGGAATGGGCCAGTTTGCTAATAAATGATTTGTGTTTTTGAAATTCACAATGACTGAGTCATAGAGTTTTAGAGTACTGCAGCATGGAAACAGGTCTCTGGCCCAACTTGTCCATGCTGACCAAGTTGTCATATTCCAGTAACCCTTTCCTATGTATATATTTGTCTGAATGTCTTTTAATGTTGGTGTACTTGCCTCAACCACTTCCATATACACACTACATTCTGTATGATGAAGCTGACCACTCGACCTACCCCTCCCTCTAAACTTAAGTACACCAATTTTTGATTCTCTTCCCTTGGGTTGGAAGACCTTGTATTCTCTCTGCCCATGTCTCTCATGATTTCTATGTCACCTATCAGTTTGCTATGGTCCAAAGAATAAAGTCCTAGCCTGTCCAACCACTCTCCATAAATCAGGCCCTTGAGCCCTGGCAATATTCTCAAACTTTCTTTGCACTCTTTCCAGCATTAATTTTCTTACAAGCAGCATAACCAAGACTATTCATGATACTCCAGGCGTGACCGCACCATCATCTTGCACAGTAGCAACATAACATTCCCGATCCTGAACTCAGTGCAATGACTGATGAAGGCCAACATGCCAAATGCTGCCTTCACCTGTTAGCAAATTAGCGCTTTCTATTCAAAAAAAATCATTGCAGCACGATGAACAAGCATTTTCTGTGCTTTTTTTCTGCCTTTTTTTTTAAAAAAAGCACTATTTAAAATTTCCTTTTCTCCCCTCAGATTAGTAAAATGGAATTTAGAGTATTGAAAATTTATTACAGTTGTGCCTGCCATTGAGCTAAACTGTCCTGGGTGATTGCACTGTCTAAATTCTAGTCATATCCAGTGTGTACGTTACAGGTAATTAGATATAAATGACCATATTTTTGCTAGTAGAAAGAGCACGTCTCCCAGTGCAAATTTTTTAACAGTCCAATTGTATTTACAAATGAGGATTGGTTTATTTAATTATCAGTTGTAGTAACGCTACTAAGCCCATTTGTGAAGCTGCTGCTTGCTGTGTTAAGTCCCTGATTTTATATATTCACCATAAGGATTTGTTTTGTTATGGATGATAGTTTGAATGTTTTATTCATGCCTTAGTGTTTATCCCATTTGGATTAATTTAGGGAGGAGAGAAAGAAATGTGCAACTTTTTAAAAAATGTGTTATAAGAAATGTGAATTATTTATGTGAATTCTGCTGCCCCCCTCACTGGACCCCTGCAGTTCGCGTACTGTCCCAACCGTTCAACAGATGACGCCATTGACATCACCCTCCATCTGGACAAAAAAGGCACGTACGTTCGAATGCTGTTCATAGACTTCAGTTCAACATTCAACACAATCATTCCTCAGAAACTGACTGGAAAGCTGAGCCTACTGGGCCTGAACACCTCCCTCTGCAACTGGATCCTAGACTTCCTGAGTGGGAGACCTCAGTCAGTCCGGATTGGAAGCAGCATCTCCAACACCATCATATTGAGCACAGGCCCCCCCGCCCCCCCCAGGGCAGTGTACTCAGTCCACTGCTGTACACTCTGCTGACCCACCACTGTGCTGCAACACACAGCTCGAACCACATCATCAAGTTCGGCGATGACATGACCGTGGTGGATCTC
Source organism: Mobula birostris (assembly GCF_030028105.1). Taxonomy (NCBI): domain Eukaryota; kingdom Metazoa; phylum Chordata; class Chondrichthyes; order Myliobatiformes; family Myliobatidae; genus Mobula; species Mobula birostris. The sequence goes on along the minus strand of NC_092385.1, from coordinate 39,696,258 downwards.
ATCAGCAAGAACGATGAGTCAGCATACAGAGAGGAGGTGCAGTGGCTAACAGACTGGTGCAGAGCCAACAACCTGGCTCTGAATGTGAACAAAACAAGAGAGATGATTGTTGACTTCAGGAGGACTCGGAGTGGCCACTCTCCGCTGAACATCGACTCTTTTGTAGGGATCGTTAAGAGCACCAAATTTCTTAGTGTTCACCTGACGGAGAATCTCACCTGGTCCCTCAACACCAGCCCAGCAGCGCCTCTACTTTCTGTGAAGGCTGAGAAAAGTCCATCACCCCCCCCCCCCCCTATCCTCGCCACATTCTACAGAGGTTGTATTGAGAGCATCCTGAGCAGCTGCATCACTGCCTGGTTCGGATTGCAAGACCCTGCAGCGGATAGTGAGGTCAGCTGAGAAGATCATCGGGGTCTCTCTTCCCGCCATTACAGGCATTAACAACACACGCTGCATCCGTAAAGCGAACAGCATTATGAAGGACCCCACACACCCCTCATACAAACTCTTCTCTATCCTGCCATCTGGTAAAAGTCACCAAAGCATTCAGGCTCTCACGACCAGACTATGTAGCAGTTTCTTTCCCTAAGTTATCAGACTCCTCAATGCCCAGAGCCTGGACTGACACCAACCTACTGTCCTCTACTGTGCCTATTGTCTTGTTTATTATTTATTGTAATGCCTGCACTGTTTTGTGCACTTTATGCAGTCCTGGGTAGGTCTGTAGTCTAGTGTAGTTTTTGTGTTGTTTTACGTAGTTCAGTGTAGTTTTTGTATTGTTTCATGTAGCACCATGGTCCTGAAAAATGTTGTCTCGTTTTTACTGTGTACTGTACCAGCAGTAATGGTCGAAATGACAATAACAAGTGACTTGACTTGAAAGTAATTGAATAGTGCATCATGTGATGAACATGTGAGAATGCATTTCGCCAAGTGTACGTTTCTGAAAGACTGAATTATTTTGCATTTTCAATTTATAATCATTCATTGGTCAGAAACAAAACAACTATTCTTGTAACTGAAATCTTAACCTTTTTTAAAATAACTATCCTGGAGAACACTTCCTTGTAGCCACCATTTGAGGTCTAGTGACACACTCATTTCTCCCTACACAATTAGTTCTATTAATTGTTCCTGGTAATATGACATAAACTTTCCATCTTTTTTGTTGGGGAAATGTCTTGACTGATGGGCTTTTATGAAATACCCAAATAATTTTAGAAGGTGCACACTTTTAACCAGAGATATTATGTGAAACAGTCCATTGGGTTCGTATCCAAGCCTAAAAAGATTCTATTTTAATCACCCCCACTTTTCAGTTGTTTTGCCTTGGTTAAATGCAAGTTCAGGCCTTTTTAAATTACTCATCCAGTTACCTTTTTAAATATGAAGATGATTTGTCTTGTAGCTGTTTCAAGTAATGAGTTCTAGGACCCTACAACTGAGTGACAATGCATTTCCTTCAACTACCCTGTAATGCTTCGATGACTTAATTCAAATCTATGTTCCTCGATTATCAACCTCTTTCAAGGGAAACATGTCTTTCTAGTTCATATATTTTTATACCTAGATTAAATCTCCTATGGCGTTCTGTGTTCCAAAGTGAACAACCCAATCTAGACTTTCTCCTCCATAGCTGTAATTCTTCAGCCCTGTAAATATCCTCATAAATCTCCCTATAAATCTCCCTCACTTCTCATGTCGTGTATTCTTCTGGAACCTGGTGATAAGAACTGTATGAAGTACTCTAGGAATGACTGTTCTAAAAAGAACTCCCAGTTTTTTGTATTCTGATCCTCCAGTTATTCAAAGCAAAGGACTGATTTATAGTTCTGCTACTTTCAAGGATTTGTAGATACATGTCCAAATCTCATTTTCCAAGATTTTGCATTTGCAGGTGGGGATTTGATTTGACATCTATATATTTCTAGACAACGGGGTACCCGTTGGGGCACCCTTTGAGAGAAGGGTAGTGCAGTCTGATGTGACCAGAGTGAACATTAAATTTTCCTGAATGCTATTGCTATCTCTTTGATTTGGAAATTAAAGAAGAAAATCTCAGCTTATTAAAGAAGAAAGGTGCATGGCAAGACAAATATGTGACCAGAATGAACATTAAATATCCATGAAGTAAATTTGAAGGAATCGGGCTTGCTGGGTCGGGTCTGGAATTAAATGTCCAATGTAATGATGGATTTGGCCTTGAATAATCACAGAAGGATTCCATCAATTCCTAGTTGGAATGACTTCTTTGGCACAAAGGATGTCATTTGGAAGAGGCAATTATATTGTCTGATGTTCTTCCTGAACTCATTTGCAATAGGTTCATCATTGCTGTATAAATTGAGGAGTTCATTAGGTAGAGGCTACAAATTGCCTATCCTGACCTTTCCCTTCATACAGCAGAAATATGACGGCATGCAAGTCGTGCATTTTGCCTTGCTCTTTCTCTGTCGAGGTACTGTCATCGAAAGCAGTCGTTGTCGTCTTCAGCAACTCTCGCAATAATTACTCATATATGCCGCATATTCTCGAGTTGATCTTTCCTTTTCTCCTCTGCCTCTCTCCTCCTCCTCTGCCTGTTTTTGTCATTCTGGAGATGCTCAGTCCTTTCATCCTTTGTCTCTTCATCTCTTCTACCATTTGTTCTTTCTCTCTGATCCTGGAGTCATGCGGCCCTGGCCTGATCGGATTCTTGTTCTCTCCTCCGTCTGTGCCTGTTGTTGTCATTTTGGAGACCTGCATGCCTGTCCTCCTGTGTCTCATCTTTTTTGTCCTGACTGTTTGATCCTGGAGTCGTGCAGCCCTGGCCTCATCCGATTGTTGTTTTCTCCCTCTCCTTGCCGCTTCCCGATGACGTTTGGCATCATCTCTTGACCATAATGTCCCCCTTCTCTTTCCACGCGGCATAATTAGGCTATCCATATATTTTTACCCTAATGCTTGATAGAAGATAGGAAGCAGTAACACCAAAGCCTCTAAGCTGCTGAGGCTGGCCGTGCGCATGCGTCGTGGTGTGGTGTTGCGGTCTCCATGGAAGGTGGAGCTGGCTCTACGAGCATTGTGAGGCGCTGCTGAGGCTGGCCATGCGCATGCGTTGGGCTGTGGCATCCCGATTTCCATGATGGCTGATCGGGTCTCGGGTGAAAGGCAGCCTGTTGATTTTTGGCGGATGACCAATTTTATACGAATATATAACCCTGAACTTTGCCTGCATTCTGTAAGTTAGTGCATTTTAATTCTATTTAGCCAAAAAAAAAGTGCCGCTGTAATGCACCATTTGTGCTAATTGGAGGTCACAGACAGAGTATGAGAGTTTTAGTAGTATGTAGATGTGACCACATTGTCCATATCCTCTTTGGACTGCTCAAATGTTTTGAAGCCTGTGAGGCCCAGTGACTCTAGCATTTGTTCTTTCAATGAACTTATTTCAGACAATGTCATTGTATCAACATTGATGAGTTGTATTTCTTGCATATTGCTAGGAAATTGGGAAAATTGTGAGCATTCCGATAGAAAAATGTGGATGTGCTAGTTCATGTTTTCGCGCTTATAGTCTTTCAAAAATGTATTTGTTCAGAAAAATATCATAGCTATAAAGCGTCTCTGTACTAGATTCATCCATTTTTGGTTTGTATTTTGTTCATATGTTTAAATAATTGCCAAGGGTTTTAGAGTAGACATTGTTAAACATTCAATCAAGTCCTTCAGTGATGTTATCTTGACAAAGTCCCATGATATATAAACAAAACATGAATAATATTTTGTCTACAGGGGCCAAGAACTTGATTTGAAGCTTTATGTTCCTTAGTGCTGTTATGATAATGTTTGCAAGGATGTAGTTATTAAATGTTGACATTTATCAGCCTGTATTGTATGAATAGGTTGTCGGGAATTGAAGAATCCCAGTGATCATCTGGTATGCTGACACATGTTGCATAGTTGATCTTTGTTGAACTTGGAAGAAAAATGTCACTACCTTTTTTTTTAACTTGCTTTGCATTTCCAACAGTCGATACAGAATTCTCAGCTATTTGTATTTCAGGATTTTATGAAAAGATGGCCTGCATTTACAGTACTTTTCACAATCTTAACTGGATATTGCAAAGGTATGAAGTACAGTATAGCCATAAAGTTGAGTCATTCTGAATACTTGTCCCATGATACAATATTTTGACCAAAGGGTACATATGGATCAGAACATAACCAATGGTTCCTGTGCATTTCTTAATGGAGAGAAGGGGTCATTAATGCCAACTCGGGAGAGCAACTGGGACCATGATATCATCGTCAACTGTAAGGCTGTACTGCCTCACAGTTCAGCATTTCTTTGATCCCACTATTTGATCTACAGCCTTTCTGGCCTGGGAATGACTGGTATCATCTCATCATTATCTGACTGTAGGGCGAAAAACAGTAACCTACTCCAGTAATGTGTAGTAGAATGTAAGTTATATGTGTAAAAGCAATAGGTAGGGAATTAATTATGTACTAGCTAATGTAGCTGGTTATGACTACTTGGTAAGGTCCAGAGTTTTTTTTAATACTCCTAGAAAGGAGCTCTTGAGTACAAATTTAACTCTGTATGAACTTCAAAAGTGGCCAGTTTCTTAATATTTTGAAGCATAGTTTATTTTCCTCAAAGGTGTCCAGGAAAATAGTACTATATTTCACCTAATTAGAGCTGTTCATGTTCCAAGCATAAATTATTGTACAGTAATCTGAATATATGGTTGTTTGGAAATCCTGGAGTTTCTGCATCTAGCTCTCTTATTGTTACCTATAATACTAAGTGCGCAGGCTGGATGTCTGGTTGTAGCTGAGACTGGAGTGTAGGTCAAGATTAGGAGTATTGCACTTTTCAATTTCTCAAATTCAAACATACCAATAAACTTATCTGATAAACTGAAAAATACAAGATGTCTCCACCACTCTGGGGTAGATAATTCCATAGATTCATTACTCTCAAAGACAAAATTTCCACAAACATGACCCACCTCTTAAGTTGAAACTAAGTCCTGTTATTCTAAACACTCCCTATAATGGAAACAACTTGACATGTCATTATTCACATACTTCATGTATGTTTCCATTAAGACCACCTCTGTAAAGAATATGGACCCATCCTGTTTAGCTATTCTCGATAGAGTAATCCCTCATCTTGAGAATCAGCTACATCTTCTGAATATTTTCCAACATTTCATTTTTGCATCTAAATTTTCATCTTGCACATAACTGACTGCACACCTCATCCCTATTTGAAGTCAGTCCCCTTGTTTTGAATAACATATTGGAGAAGCAGCTTTCAATACCACAATTTTCTATGAGATTCCAAAGATAAAGAGCTGAAGCACTCCAGATACTCAATGGCATCACCATCTCTGAATCCCCCACTATCAACATCCTGGGGGGATGGGGGGGGTTACCATTGATAGGAAACGGAACTGGTCTAGCTATATAAACACTGTGCCTACCAGAGCGGGTCAGAGGTTAGGAATCCTGCGGTGTTTAACTCTCCTCCTGACTCCCCAAATCCTGCTCGCCATGTAAAAGGCTCAGGTGAGGAGTGTAATGGAATACTCAGCTCTCTCCTGGATGAGTGCAGCTCCATCAACACTCAAGAAGCTGGACACCATCCAGTAAGATGCAGCCAACTTGATTTGTACCCCTTCCACAAGCATCCAAATCCCTCCGCCACTGAGCAGTTGCAGCAGTGTGTACTATCTACAAGATGAACTGCAACAAAACACCAAAGTTCCTAAGGCAGCCCCTTCCAGACCCATGACCGCTACCATCTGGAAGGACGACAACAGCGGAAACCTGGGAACACCACCACTTGGAAATCCTCTTCCAAGTCTCTCACCATTCTGACTTGGAAACATATCGCCATTCCTTATTGTCACTGGGTCAAAATCATGGAATTCCCCCTCTAACAGCACTGTGCGTGTACTTACACCTTGAGAACTGCAGCGATTGAAGAAGGCATCTTCTCAAGGGCAACTAAGGCTGAGCATTAAACGCTGACTTAGTTGGTGTTGCCTACATCCCATAAATAAGTAAAAGATAAAACTTCGCTAAAGTGGAAAATCAAAATCAGGAGGCTAGATGAGATGTTAAACCAAGTCCCATGTTCTCACTGAGTCATCCTAATTTTTCAGTGACACTGAAAGTGCTGTATATAATTCCATAATCCTTTCACATTTTTACTTTGATTTTCTGGCAAAGTTTCCTTAGTTCTGTATTTTCCCTTTGTTTTCTATAGCTTCCTGTAGTAATTTAGAATTGCATCGCCAAAGAATGGCAGTTAATTTTTAAGACTCATTTCCAAGTTGCTTGAGAAGCACTGTAGCAATATTAAAAATGCTGAAGAGTATTCATGTGAGGGTAAATAAATTTGAGTGGGCGGAAGTACCCAGAATGATAGGATGACGGATTCTTAAAAACATCTATTGATATTTTTCCAGTTATGGGATTAATATAATGGAAAGCAAATCTTAGTGAAATATATGGGGGAAGGGGAATCTCACAGAATTAAGTGCTTTCATTTTTTATTCTAAAACAAAGTCTCAATGATTGACATTGAGTGTTTTGGGAATCATTCACTGAATTCAGCCACTTCGGCAAAACACTGCCTAATATGAGGAACACAATATGACTTGAAATGTTGAATACTGTTTGGGGAAATGTACAGAACATTAAATGCAGATACTGAAAAATGCAAAAAAAAAATGCGAGGCAGGGTAGATGTTTTCAGTTCTTGGGCTAAGAACTAGGGGTTATGGATGCAAAGTTAAAAGTAAAAGATTTAATCCGCAGGTGTGAGGAAGTTGTTGAGCAATTTCAATCTATGGCACTATCTGAGGTGAAAAAGTAGGTTTGGTGCTTGGCTGAAGGAAAAACTATGTAAAGAGATTATCCATATCTCTTTTGCTGACAGATAAATGTCGAGTTTTGAAGTGGTTGGAGAAAAGTTTCTCAACTGTAAATCCTATGTATAATGCACAGCTCAACTTTTCTGTGAGGGTTTATTTCCTTCCAGCGAAATGGTACTGGGATTCAGTTTTATTTACAGTCTAGTACCAAACACATTTAGATTAGATTATTAGATTATGAGGACATGCAGTCCTCTTTTATTGTCATTTAGTAATGCATGCATTAAGAAATGATTACACTATTCCTCTGGTGTGATATCACAGAAACACAGGACAGACCAAGACTGAAACTAACAAAAACCACATAATTATAACATATGGTTACAATAGTGCAACTTGATGAAGTACAGGCCATGGGCACAGTAAAAAAAAAGTTCCAAGTCTCTCAAAAGTCCGACATCTCTTGCAGACGGGAGAAAAAAAGAAAACTCTCCCTGCCATGCCCGACCATAGTCTGACTCTGAGTCGTCCGAAAACTTCGAGCTCCAATCAGCCCTCCGACACCGAGTACCAAGCACCATCTCTGCTGAACACTTCGACCCCAGCCTCAGTCGCTAGCAGCAGGCAAAGCCAGGGATTTTGGAACCTTCCCTCCAGAGATTCTCAATCGCACAGTAGCAGCAGCAGCGAATCGGGCATTTCAGAAATTTCTCCAGATGTTCCTCTGTGCTCTCACGTCTATCTCCATCAAATCAGAATTGTGCATGGCATCCTACTTACAAATATGATATCATTTCACTGGAGAGCTGCGCGTGCTGCGTCATGCAGCCATCTTCTCTCGCCTCCTCTCATTGCAATATTTGGACTTGGACTCTTTGGTTGCAAAGTTTCATCCTGTTGTCATTACTTGCTTGGGTGTGTTCTACATAGGATAGGAGCAGAGCTTGTATTGAGACATGAGGGTTGTTGCTCATAATTTGTTGATTTAGCCCAGGATTATCTTGATATTAGATAATGTCACTAGTTGCAAGGGCTTCCCTTTAGCACATGTAACAAAGCAAAACAAGAAGTATATCTTATTTATTAACATAGGACAGAACTGTGCTGTCCAGCAACACCCAATTTAATCCTAGCCTAATTACGTGACAATTTACAATGACTAATTAACCTATCAACCATTGCATAATCACAAAATTGCTTGTGGTGTAGATCTGAAATGATCATGTGAAATATTGGAGCAGTCATACAGACTAGAGTTGTCCAAATTTAGGGTGTCATGAGCTATTTTCATGTGAGCACAGGTGATTACTGGTTGAGATTATTGTTGGTACTGGTGCATGTTGTGTTGCTGCTGTGCAACCTCAAAGTAATAGAAAGGTGCCACCAATGCTAAATCTGCAAAATATTCCATCTTCACTGGAAGAAAAAGTGAACCACTGCTGGTGTCCTTTTGCAAGTAAACTTCCTCAGCATTGTGGACTCAGTTACATTGGGCTCCGTGGAAGCCCCGTTGTTTGCACATCTGACATCCAGCTCCTCCAATAGATACTCTATTTAGAACAATCTTTTGAAGAGGTTTCCAGTTGAACAGATGAGAAGATTCAAGTTGCAGTCAAAACCGCTGAAAATTTCAAGATTCCTATTAACCCTGAGAATCTTGGACCTTCACTATTCCAAATTAAGAACCTGCATTTCAGTTGATACCAAGAGCCTTCAGTCTATTCCAGGTTGGTAAAGAGTCTCCATCTTTCACATTGTCCTCATCTCTCATATCAGAGTCCATGGAACGCAAGTGGAATAGTCATTCTCAATTCTGAGGGATCTTGTAAAGAGTCAATAACTTAAAATTGTACATCATTTTGAGCCCCACAAGAAAACAAACCTGTCTTAATCAAAGGGTATGGCTACTTCAGGCCTTCACCTTATCAGGGGCACTGTCAGAGACTCTACATTTATTCCCTTGCAGGAATAGGCACAATAGGAATCAGCAGGAATGGGGCAACTTGGTAACTCCTGCGTGTGTACTGACCAACAAGTATCTACAGTAATTTCGTATTCCATCTCTCAGCCCTTGGCTTTCTATGGTATAGAATCTCCAGTGCTCTTCTGAATACTTAAATTTGTGAGTTTCTACCTCCAATGTCCTTTTAGATATCAGCCTCAGGCTGGAAAATAATGGTCTGAAATTCCCACTGCATCTACCATCTCAAATTGGAATGTGTCCCTGTTCATTATAGATGATTTTTCGAAGGAGAAATGTTTCTTACTATCAATCTATGTCCCTATTTTATCTACCATCATTAGAATCCCTTTGAACAGATTTTTTCCCAATCAAACAAACCTGTGCCTATTAACCATGCAAAAACGAGGAAATCTGCAGATGCTGGAAATTCAAGCAACACACACAAAAGATGCTGGTGAATGCAGCAGGCCAGGCAGCATCTTTTGGAAGAGGTACAGTTGACGTTTAGGGCTAAGACCCTTCGTCAGGACTAACTGAAAGAAGAGATAGTAAGAGATTTGAAAGTGGGAGGGGGATCATGGGATGGGAAGCCTAGGGAGAAAAAAGGAGCCCAGAGGATGGAGAGCAGGCAAGGAGTTATAGTGAGAGGGACAGAGGGAGAAAAAAAGAGAGAATGAATGAATAAATAAATAAGGGATAGGGTACAAAGGGGAGGAGGGGCATTAATGGAAGTTAGAGAAGTCAGTGGTCATGCCATCAGGTTGGAGGCTATCCAGATGGAATATAAGGTGTTGTTCCTCCAACTTGAGTGTGGCTTTATCTTGACAGTAGAGGAGGCTGTGGATAGACATATCAGAATGGGAATCGGACGTGGAATTAAAATGTGTGGCCACTGGGAAATCCTGCTTTCTCTGGCGGACAGAGCGTAGGTGTTCAGCGAAACGGCTCCCAGCCTGCGTCAGGTCTCGCCAATATATAGAAGGCCACATCGGGAGCACCAGACGCAGTATATCACCCCGGCCGACTCACAGGTGAAGTGTCGCCTCACTTGGAAGGACTGGGGCCCTAAATGGTGGTGAGGGAGGAAGTGTAAGGGCATGTGTAGCATTTGTTCCACTTACAAGGATAAGTGCCGGGAGGGAGATCGGTGGGAAGGGATGGGTGGGGGGGAACGAATGGACAAGGGAGTCGCATAGGAGCGATCCCTGCAGAATGTAGAAACTAGGGGGGAGGGAAAGGTGTGCTTGGTGTTGGGATCCCGTTGGAGGTGGCGGAAGTTACGGAAAATTGTATGTTGGACCTGGAGGTTGGTGGGGTGGTGGGTGAGGACAAGGGGAACCCTATTCCTAGTGGGGTGTCGGGAGGATGGGGTGAGAGCAGATGTGCGTGAAATGGGAGTGATGCGTTTGAGAGCAGAGTTGATGGTGGAGGAAGGGAAGCCCCTTAAAAAAGGAAGACATCTCCTTCGTCCTGGAATGAAAAGCCTCCTCCTGAGAGCAGATGCGGTGGAGACGGAGGAATTGCGAGAAGGGGATGGCATTTTTGCAAGAGACGGGGTGGGAAGAGCAATAGTCCAGGTAGCTGTGAGAGTCCGTAGGCTTATAGTAGACATCAGTAGATAAGCTGTCTCCAGAGATAGAGACAGAAAGATCAAGCAAGGGGAGGGAGATGTCGGAAATGGACCAGGTAAACTTGAGGGCAGGGTGAAAGTTGGAGGCAAAATTAATGAAGTCAACGAGCTCAGCATGCGTGCAGGATACAGCGCCAATGCAGTCATCGATGTAGCGAAGGAAAAGTGGGGGACAGATTCCAGTGTAGGCTTGGAACATGGATTGTTCCACAAAGCCAACAAAAAGGCAGGCATAGCTGGGACCCATATGGGTGCCTGTGGCTACACCTTTAGTTTGGAGGAAGTGGGCGGAGCCAAAGGAGAAATTATTAAGCTCCACCAGCCTCTGGGTCCAAAATTTAATTCTCCGTAACTTCCACCACCTCCAACAGGATTCCATCACCAAGCACATCTTTCCCTCTCTTCCCCCGCCCCCACTTTCTGCTTTCTGCCGGGATCGCTTCCTGCGCGACTCCCTTGTCCATTCATTCCCCCCCCCATCCTTTCCCACCAATCTCCGTCCTGGCACTTATCCTTGTAAGCGGAACAAGTGTTACATATGCCCTTACACTTCCTCCCTCACCACCATTCAGGGCCCCAGATAGTCCTTCCAGGTGAGGAGACACTTAACCTGTGAGTCGGCCGGGGTGATATACTGCGTCCGGTGCTCCCAGTGCAGCCTGCTATATATTGGCGAGACCTGACACAGGCTGGGAGACCGTTTCGCTGAACACCTACGCTCTGTCCGCCAGAGAAAGCAGGATCTTCCAGTGGCTACGCATTTTAATTCCACGTCCAATTCCCATTCTGATATGTCTATCCACAACCTCCTGTACTGTCAAGATGAAGCCACACTCAGGTTGGAGGAACAACACCTTATATTCCGTCTGGGTAGCCTCCAACCTGATGGCACGACCAATGACTTCTCTAACTTCAGTTAATGCCCTTCCTCCCCTTCGTACCCTATCCCTTATTTATCTATCTATCTATCTATCTATCTATCTATTTCTGTTTCTCTTCTCTTTTTTTCTCCCTCTGTCCCTCTCACAATCGCTCCTTGCCTGCTCTCCATCCTCCGGGCTCCCCTTCCCCTTTCTTTCTCCCTAGGCTTCCCATCCCATGATCTTCCCCCTTCTCCAGTCTTGTATCTCTTTTTTGCCAATCAACTTTCCAGCTCTTAGCTCCATCCCTCCCCCTCCTGTCTTCTCCTATCATTTTGGATCTCCCCTCTCCCCCTCCCACTCCCACTTTTAAATCTCTTCCTCTAGATGCTGCCTGGCCTGCTGCGTTCACCAGCATTTTTTGTGTGTGTGACTAATAACCATGTTAGTTTCATTCATAAATGAAACTGCACTCAGAAAGTTGCTGCACTCAATGTTTTCTGACATTCCTATTGTGAACAAATCAAGCGAAGTACTGAATATTTATATTTTAAGTTTCTTATTTTTCCAACAGTTGGCTGCTTGTCATAATCAGAAATGCGAACTCCGAGTGGTAGTGAGGATTGTTGATTAAAATCTGTTTAGTGAATCAATTAATATTTATACAAATCTTTTATGAAATTTAAATTGTTCCTCAAACATTTGGCTTCCCATATTACCAGATCAGAAGCCTTGTAATATATTCATAGCTAAGACATGCAACAAAAATGATCTTGTATGAATGAATTAAGATGTAAAGAACTGCTCATCCTAATTCCTAATGTGATTAGTGAAAAATAATGCCGGAGCAGTTGGAGCATTTTAGTCAAAATTTCATTAAGGACAAAGTTCCTTAATTGCAGAGTAGCCCAACAAAAACGGCTGCATATTTGAACTACTGATGATTATCTAAAGTACTGAGATGACCTGTTATCATACTAATAATGTTTTGAAATGTAAATTGAAGTTTGAGGTGTGTGTTCTGTGCAAAATTAAAAATACAAACACTACCCCATTTGTTTTGCACTAATTATTTAAAAACTGTAAATCAACACAAATTCAAAGAAGGTACATCTATAAAATGCACATACAAAGTAGTAAACAAGAGGACTTTTTAAAGTAACTTGCTTCCTCTGCCTGCAATACTGCCTCTTGGCCTGCTCCCTAATGAGTTCTTGTGTTCTCTTCTCGGACTTCCAGCCAGGTACAAGTACTGATTGCAACTGACGCTTTTATGACAAACTTTCCAATTTCATCTGGGCATGTCTAGCTCAGCACTATTTATGCCATCCTCCTGATTGGTTTGTCCTTAGCTAATCGGATTTCTGCTCTCCCTCCTTGTTTAAAATTGAATTCCAGTTCTTTCTTAGAGGGAGACCTTCATCTTTGTTAAAATTCTTTTCCTCTAGTTTTATTTCAAAGACTTTTGAGACCACCTGGTAAAGGAAGCCATGAAATAAAACTAGAGGAAAAGAATTTTAACGAAGACTAAGGTTTCGCTCTAAGTAAAAACTGGAGTGGAAACCTGATTGATTAGTCCTCATTCAATAAGGAGGGATGGATGACAGGATATAAATAGCACTATACTAGATGTGCCCAAGCATTATCCCTGATGAAAATGGCAGAGTTTGTCATTAAAACGTTGGTTATAATTGATACTTAAACCCAACTGGAAGCCCAAGAAAAGTTTATTCATCATATATGCTGGGAAAGCACTGGATTCTTTTTCTTAGATCCTGTGCCTAGCCTGGCCATTTGTGAGAGGAAGTAAAAGATCCCTGTATATAATAGAAAATGAAGACTATAGTGTTCCACAAGGGTCGGTGTTGAAATTGCTATTAACAATTTAAATAAAATAGTGATTCAGAACTTGGAATCAAAACAATATCTACATCTGAAAATTGTACCAAAATATTGGTTGGTTAAGGTGTCTGGAAAACACTTCAGAATCAGGTTTAATATCACTAGCCTATGTTGTAAAGTTTGTTAACTTTGTGGCAGCAGTACAATGCAATACATGATAAATATAGGAAAGCTAAATGAATTGTTCTAAGTATATACTGTATGTATATTAAATAGTTACTAATAGTAGTGCAAAAATGGAAATTAAAAATAGTAGTAGTGTTCATGGGGTCAATGCCCATTTAGAAATCATATGGCAGAGGGGAAGAAGCTGTTCCTAAATTGCTGAGTGTGTGCCTTCAGAGTTCTGTACCTCCTTCCTGATGGTAACAATGAGAAGAGGGTGTGTCCTTTGTGATGGGGATCCTTAGTAATGGATACTACAGAGGCTAGTGCCCATGATAGAACTGACTAGTTTTACAACTTCCTGTAGTTTCTTTTGATCCTGAGCCAGTAGCGCCTGCACCCCCCCAGACCAGATGATACAGCCAGTTACAATGCCCTCCACAGTGCATCTGTGGAAGTTTTTGAGTGTTTTAAGTGACAAACCAAATCTCCTCAAATTCCTAATGAAATATAGCCACTGCCTTGCCTTCTTTATAGCTGCATCATTGTGTTGGGACCAGGTTAGATCCTCAGAGACATGGACATGAGAATCAGGAGATAATTGCAATGTTTCAGAGTACTAACTTGCAGAATGGGCAAATACTTAACAAGTGAGCTCAGTGTAGATGAGTGAAAGGATCGATGTTTTGGTAGGAAGAAGATGGAAATTACTTGGAAACTGGGGTTTAAGTATTAACAGTTAAAGGTGGTTGTGATTATAATAGAAAGGTGATGGCTTATTTTGCAGAAAATGCATGTAATCTTTCTTCATTCTCCTTATGCTGGAAATAGTTAAAGGGCATCTTATTGTCATAGACGGTGATTTCATAACTTGCCTTCCTCTTTTAATCACTTTTTGACCTAAGATAACAAAAAGTCCAGCACAGTGGGAGCAAACGCATGTGATTTCAAAGCCCACCATTGGCTGATGTGAAATTTAAATCCACTCTTTTTTTAAAAGCTAACACTAAAGCTGTTGGATAACTGTAAAAACTTGATTCTCCAGTGTCCGTAGAGGATGAAACATCCTGTCTTTGCTTAGCCTGGCTTCTGTGTATCTTCACACGTGCAGCAACGTGGTTGGCTTTAAGCTAAGTTTAAGCAAAAAAGATAAAACCAACCAAATCACTTGGTGTTGACTAAGGTGCTGATCCGGTCCTGACATGGCCAAGTAAAACTTTATCTTAAAAAAAAATTTATTGAGATAGGGCATGGAGTCTGTCGTTCCAGCCCGTAAAGCCATGCTGCACAACTTAATCCTGACCTAATCAAGGGACAATTTACAATGGCCAATTAACCTACCAACCAGTACGACTTTGCCAGGTCTTCCTCACAAACATCTTGAAATGGGTATCTAAATTGGGAGAGCTGTCCCGCAAGACTAAGCAAGCTGCAGTCTGATTGTAATTTTGTGGGAATGGTTATGTCAGACCTCTCCCTATTGTCCTCTTGTTATATCCAGTCATTTGGGCAGAGTCACATCCAGCATACTGGATGGATGAGATCCACATTGAGATCCAATAGCCAGGAAGGCGGTTCTGTAATGCTCTGTGAAGGAAGCAGGGCATGATGAGGCACAACAATAGTCACTGCAACCAAAGAAGACACCAGTTGTGACATCTACTCGTACTGTTGGCTAGAGATTTCCATGGTTGATAGTGTCACTGCCCCTGCAGCAGCTTAAAAAAAATCCTCCCGCACAGTTTCCTGTTATCATTGAATATGCTGGGCAACCACCAGTAGTATTGAGCGTGTTCTAATTTGTTCTGCATTTTATTTAAATGCATAAGTTGTTAATAATTTAAACAGTAGTTTGTCTTTTTCTATACCTTTTAACTATTTCCATGAAACATCAGCTAATTGGGCAGCCACTTAATTGGGCCAAAATGTACTGTGTCCCAATAAATTAGAATCCACTGTACTAATACAGGCAATATTCACCCAGACTGCTTCTCGGTTCTGTCTTACAAGGAGGATTGGAGGATAGAGTTCTTGCCTATTCAGCCACAAAAAAGAATTAGAAGATACCTAACTGAAATGTGCAAAATTCTTAGAGGACTTGATGGGAAGGCTTGTGAAAGAGTCCAATAATCAAGACAAATTAGAAACGAAATAAGGAGAAATTTCTTCAATGAAGCTGCCGGATCTTCAAAATTTTCTATCCCAAAGGGCAGAGGCAGCTTGGTCATTGCTTTTATTCAAATCTGGGATATTAGAGTTCAGGGATACAGAGGTAAGAAAAGATGCAGGGACAGCAGATCAGATATGAAATTTTAAATGGTAGGCCAGTTTTGAAGGAACAAATAGATGACTCTTGATCCTACTTTTTATGATCATGGGTATGCTACCTGGAAATGATGGTCCTAAGAGTTGTCAGATTTGCTCTGGCCCCCATAAAATCACTTCTTACCCACTGTCCTTTAACCGATGAACAATACTTGAAGCAGCACTGGATACAATTTTGGTTATTGTTTCAGATGGCCCCTAGTGAGCGTACTGAAGACTTGTCTTTGGTTCTAGCTGCATCTCTCGTACTTGTTTCAATGCAGTTGCAGCGTTGAAATCTAGAAACTGATAGGATGATTTGAACTCTGAACCACTGTATGGATAAGTCAATAACTATTGATTGTGAACTCATTTTAATGAGAATCTGAAATGAATGCTTTAACAAAACAGGTCTTTTGGCTTTGGCATCTGACAACAACTGAGTTGTCAATATTATGCCTGGAAACAAAGTCCACCAGTAGAACATTTGGTCAGATAAAATGTTTTTATTTTTGAGCTGTATTTTTCAATATAATAAATGATTTAAGATAATATTTTTTCAGGTTATTCTCTATCTTGATCATGCTTTGTTATATTAAAGTTTGAATGCAGCATGAGGAGCAGCAGTATTTAACTACTTGATCACTTAGCTGTCCATGACAGTAATTTTGAGTCTTCAGTGTAGTGCATATAATTTGGGGTCCCCTGCATTACAGCCATATTCATTACGGAAACTTGCCCTTACAGAATTCAGGAGTTACTACCCAAAATCTTGAGATGGCTAAATAAGATAGTCTCTTACAGAATTTATTAGAGTCCATGTCTCAAAAGAGGGGAGCCATGGAGTCATAAGTAGCTAGCCATCTGGACACAAGCTGGGGTCTAATCAGCCCCGACTGGGTCACCTGGAGGAGGTTGTATGATGTTGAAAGACCCGAAACACCCGATGATTCCAGGAACATCAGTGAAGATGTGTCCAGAAGCATCAATAGACGTATGTACACAGGAGGGGGATGAATAAAAGGTAAATACAATGCTTTTCATCGGGCATTTCCTGATGCGTATGTAGTTGACAATACTTTAAGGTAAATCACAATATGGATTATTTTCTGGGAAGGTAATTTCACTGCCACCCACAGCATTATTTGGGAGCGGGGAATGCATGGTCACATCTGCATAATGTCTATTGTGAATGTGATATTATAATATGCTGAATACATAAACCACTGTAGAAGATGTACTGAATTTCATTGTAACTTTCCCCAATATTATTCTTTGCACATTGAATCAGCTTAGGGATGGATGTAACCATTTAGTCATCCCTAAGGTGATTCAAAGCATAAAGGAGGAAAGAATATTGGGAGAAAGGTACAGTGAAATTTAGTACACTTTATTGTATTCATTTCTTGCCGGTAGGCCTTGTTCCATTGGGACAAAGGGTGATTAAATATGCTAATAATTGAGTGTTATTGCTGCTGCTCTATTCAAAATTGTTTTAGATGATTTGTCAGTTGGTTTTTCTGTGCAGTCAAATTTTAAATAAGTCAGATGAAAAGGGTCAGAACTGTTTTCAATTCAAAATGTTATGGGATTGCCATCTTGAGGATTTCTTCAAGGCATTTCTTTTGACAACTACAAAAGTTTTCAAGACATGGGATAGGGCCATGATTCCCTGGTTATTTTGATGGGCAGATTTGATCAACATCTGAAGGCACAGATTCACTGCAGAAGTGTATAATAAATGCGTTCATTGATGCTGGAGCAGAATGTTTCTTCTGGAGTCAAGCAGTGGGTGATGTAGCACAGGTTAAACTCTTGCTGCTTAAGAGCAACCCAGTTAGCTCCTCTTTGCTTTTTTAGGCTTCTGGGTTTTTCTGTTGTTCAGTTCTCTTCTGAATGTTGCCATTCTTTAAGACATTTCATTCTGAGTCATAGCTCACATTTTTTTGGTTACATCTAGAAAAAAATATGTGGCCTGCTGCTTTTCACGTGTGTCATTAGTAAAAGTTCTCTTTATTTTCTACAACAAGCTCTTTGTGCTTTTACTTGACTGTGATAGCAACATCCCCAACTTCAGTCTGCTTGTGAATGAAGTTTGGCATCTATAGTACCATTCCAGTGCTCGAAGCTGAATATAGTATTTCAGCTGAGACCTACCAGTCAGACTGGTCTCTATTAATAAAGCCAGTGGTAAACCTTGCTTTGTTAACCTTTCTCAATATGTTGTATTGCTAATAGTTATTTAAAAAATCATATTGCTTTTCATTCTTTCTACCAAAATGTAGTTATTCTGCATTAACCTGTGCTGCGCCATACATTTAGCAAGTCTGTTACTCTCCTCCCTATTATTGTGAGAGCATTTTAACAAGGTTGAAATTTTGTACATATCCAGTTCATTAAAATACATCAAAAAATTGGTTTAATACTGGCACCCGTGATGTGCCACTGACATGAAATGCTGTGCTGTGTTCACCGAGCTTGGCAATTAACTTGCAGATGTTTCGTCTGTCGAGGGGACATCCTCAGTATGCAGTTTGTGTTTCTCTCTGGGAGTGCTCGTGTTTATATAGGCACCTACCTGTTCACTTGCCTTGGTCTAGATTGGCTACCCCTTCAGTTGACCTTTGAATTCTATTAGCTTGTGTTTCTTTGACTCTTAGGGGTTCATAGATGGTGTCTATTTTGAACTGTTTGTTTATGGAGTTACAGGTTTCCCCTGCCATCTGAAGGTAGAGCGTTCCTATGAAACGGTTTGTAAGCTGAAATGTCGTAAAGCTAAGAAGCAATTACCATTTATTTATATAGGAAAATTTTGTGAGCGTTCGCAGACCCAAAAATAACCTACCAAATCATGCCAAATAACACATAAAACCTAAAATAACAGTAACATGTAGTAAAAGCAGAAATAATATGATAAATACACAGCCAATATAAAGTAGAAATACTTTTCCACAATCATTACTGAACTGTTCTCCGTAGTGAAAATCTCACCCAAGCGCCGTCGGCAGAACATCTCACGCAAGCGCCGTTGGCAAGAACACTCTCTCCAGTAACCTTTAAGCTATGAAGCTGCCAAATCATACCAAATAACACGTAAAAATACACAGCTGATATAAAGTAGAAATAATGTATGTACAGTGTAGTATCACTTACTGGAATTGGGACAGCGCCGAGCACACGGATGATGGTGTGTCAGACTGAGTTGGAGTTTGGGTGGTGCAGTGGCCCCCCACCCTCCAGGCTGCTGAGCGATACATTGCCGCGAAGAATGCAGGGGTCCAGCGGTAGCCGGGAGGTACACAGCACATCTTTAAGAAAAAAGCCGAAACAAGCATGCTAATTAATTAGGTGCTGCCCGGCACGTAATTGTCGGCCCAGATCAGTGTCGATTTCCCATTGCGTCATCTCTGATCTGGACCGACAATTACGTGTCGGTGGCACCTAATTAATTAGCGTGTTTATTTCAGCTTTTTTCTTAAAGATGTGCTGTGTGCGTCCCGGCTACCATTGCATTTTCCGCGAATTGGTATCTGTCCGTAGCCTGGGGGTTGGGATGGTGGGACACTGGGGTGTCATCTCGTCGCCTGTTTCCATTAGAGCCGGCAGCTCATCTTCTTCTATCTCTGCCCGCCTTGATGTTGAAGGTCGAGGTTCGTCGTCTGCTGTGGCTGATGTGGAAGGCTTGCTTGACTGCTGAACCTCGCGCATTTTTCTATCACACAGTTCTTTAATAAGGACTCAAACCATCCTGCAAATATCTCCTAAACCAACGTACCCTTTCAAAATTAAAGTCGTACTTTATCATTACTCATTCGGTTTCGATTGTTAGCCTTTTTTCTTCCAATTGCATCAGCTCTTCATCTGTCAGTTCTTGGTCATGGGATGCCAAAACCTCTTCAACATCATGTTCGTCAGCTTCCACAAGCCAAACTCACGTTGTCCTTACTTCGTTTACCATGATCAAAATGCTTAATTATGTCTAGTTTTACCGTAAGTGTAACACCCTTACGAGCTCTTTCAGGCTTTTCTGATACCATAGAACTCATCTTGCAAATGGCTGCTCACAGGCACGTGTTTCAGCAATGCCGTTCCGAATCCGGGGGAGAGCGGCGGCTCGGGGCGCGCTCTGCCTTTCATTGCGCGCTGAATTTTTTTTCGTAACAGTGAAAACACCTTCTGAAAGCGAAAACAGGGTACTAATGTAGGTCCTTCGTAACAGTGAGGTTTCGTAAAGCAAACGTTTGAAAAGCGGAGGACACCTGTATCAGAAACTAAAATTCTCGTGCCTGCTTATTGTTTGTCTGCCTCAGAACCTCTGTGATGTCCCAGTGAAAGTGGTGTCCTTCTCAGTTTTCACGTACCCAGATCACCGGCAGTGGATCATGTCTGTATTACCAGTACAAATACCTCAACCTGGGCTACCAATGTTCACTGCCATCCTTATTGCTATGGCATACTAAATATTAAGAAGGTAAAGGCATATTTTAGTAATGCTGCTTACATGAATGAAAATAAAAACATTTTAAACTCAAAGTGCTACTTCGGCCTGCGTAAATAAGATTCATTTTTAAGGAAGCTGAAGTGATTTAAAGATATAGATTATGACAAAACAAAGTACTTCAAGCAATTACTTTTAAATGTGTCTGAGGGTGTTTTTTTATGCCTAATGTTATTACCACCGACAAAAAAACATGCATTTGTTTTCTTTGGATTTCTTGCCAGTGTGTATTTACATTATTAGTTACTCATTGTGTTAATTGACTCTACAAATATCTCACAGTTTGACCTCTGAGCTTCTCAAAAAATTTTAGAATTTTTAAAAAGATTTTTCAATTTTCTCTCTGGGTACTTTGAAATTTTAACTAGATCCTTTGAGAAGGTTGACTTGTCCTCAAATGATGACCAAGATTAAAATTGAGTACATAATAAAATATCAGGAATGAATATAGAAATGCTGACTATTATGCAATAGGTCAGACAGGTGACAAATGCCTTCTCACCATTCCTCTTCTGAAAAGTAAATTCTTGTTTCCACTGTTCCAGTTGTGATGAAGGGTCATAGAAATGGTGTCTCTTTCTCTCTGTCTCTGGAACTGATATTTGACACGAGTAACTCTGGCAACTTTCTGTTCTGATTTCAAACTTGTTTCGTTTTACAAATACAAATGTAAGTTGTGAATAAGGGCAAATATTAATGTATATGAAGCTTGCTTTCCTTGCAGTAGATTACTTAAGTCACAGTCAGACTTAACTACTGCACTTGCTTTGCCTTCCTCTGCCACTTTCTGTAAATAATTATTATGCAACATTTTTGCCCCTTGTTTCTAATACCTGCGATCTTCTATTTGTTCAAC
Organism: Mobula birostris; assembly: GCF_030028105.1. Lineage (NCBI taxonomy): Eukaryota > Metazoa > Chordata > Chondrichthyes > Myliobatiformes > Myliobatidae > Mobula > Mobula birostris. The sequence goes on along the minus strand of NC_092385.1, from coordinate 39,675,265 downwards.
TCTGCTTAAACCCCGTCCTTTGGTTCTTGAATGTATTCACCCTATGCTTTTTATTGTCAGTAGTCCTTACAGATATCTGGGACTCGTACATAGCAATTACAACAATTTTTTTATTTGTCCTTGAACTGATGATTGTGGAATCTTGACTTTCATGGTTCAGTGTCTGTTTCCCATGTGGAGCATTTTAGGTGTTTCCAGTAGATAGAAATGTACAGATATTTTTGGTAATGTAATAGTATGCAAAGACACTTCCACACTTTTAACTTGTGCTGTAAAGTTGCATATGTTTATGGGCTGTCACTTGGACAAGCAAGTCTTTTTTTTGTCCCAGCCTATTTAGATATTTTTAAGTCATTCTAAAATTTAGTAGTGTTTGGGATTTGATGTATTTTGATTGTGTTTTTAGTTTTGGAACTACTGTGTTTCATACTATTACCTACCTAGAGTATTTGTTTGTAGAAATGTGCTATCATATAATAAAAGTAATGCATCTCTTTTAATTGCAGAAAGCCAAGAATAAACTCACAGCTGGTTGCACAACAAGTAGCACAGCAGTATGCAACACCTCCACCTCCAAAGAAAGAGAAGAAGGAAAAAGTTGAAAAAGATAAACCTGACAAAGAAAAAGAAGTAAGCTCAAATGCAAGCAAAAAGAACAGCAACAAGAAAATAAAGTAAGAGGAGTGCTGAAACATTTTTATAAATTCTAATATTTTATATTTTAACAGTCTTCCTTAGTCAGAGATCTCATTGTTCAGAATTTATAGTTGAAGATTTATTAACAACATTAAACTTATATAATTTAAAAATAGTCTTGTAGCTACTGTGCTAATTCAGTGGAATTGTATAATTGGATAATGCGGCTTTCTCCAGAAATAGTGACATTCTTAACTTAGAATTCAGACATACAAAATGCATGAAGACTATGTAGGTGCCCTGCATTCATCAAGTTAATGCTGAATATTTATACTAATTCCACTTCCCGTTCTATTCCTAAATCCCTTGGTACCTTCAATGCATAACAATGCATTAATCTTTTTGAATAAAGCCATAGACTTGTCGACTGTGGCCTTCTGTGGAGAAGAATTTCAAAGATCTGCAATCTTAGTAGAAATAAATTCTCACTGCAGTTCTATAGTGACTGATTTCTTTGTAGTAAACTTACAAGCCCCTGTCTCATCAGAGGAAAGAGTTTCTCAAGATCTGTGCAAACCCTCTAACGAGTTTCATTTCAATGAGATTCAAGTTTGGGAATTAAAAAGTGGAGGAAATGGGCACATTCTATATAATCCATTGGTATATGGCTGCTTGCTGTCTAATTCCAGGAAATGAACTAGGAATATTTATTCTACCTCAAAACCAAGTATGTCCTTACCAAGGTAAGGATTTTAAACCATTCACCTAAGTCTTGTACAATTGCATACATAGTTTCCTTAGTCTAACTGCCTTAGAATCAACAAAGCTTAAGGTACCATTTGGCTTTTTAATTGCTTTGTACAAGAACCTTAATACCTCTGAATGTCAATGTTTTCTAGCTTGTTGGGAACCAGAGTGCCAGGACATATAGTGGAGAAGTTGTGGGGACATGCTGTTAAGACTTCAGACAGAATCTGAGCATGAGGTGACTAATGTCCTGTCTTGATGCAAAAAGTATCATAGGAAAGGCAGAAGAACTCAGGGTATGGATCAACACCTGGAATTATGATATTGTAGCCATTAGTGAGACTTGGTTGCAGGAGGAGCAGGACTGGCAACCTGGTATTCCAGGTTCCGTTGTTTTAGATGCAACAGGCTGGAAGGGATTAAAGGAGAATGGATGGTGATACTAGTCAGGGAAAATGTCATAGCAATGCTCAGACAGGACAGACTGGAGAACTCATCTAGTGAGGCTTTATGGGTGGAACTGAGGAATAAGAAAGATATGACTGCATTAATGGGGCTATATTACAAAACACTGAATAGTCCAAGGGATTTCGAGGAACAAATTTGTAGAGAGATCATAGACTGTTGCAAAAAAACATAAGATTGTTATACAGCAACACAATGCTGGAGGAACTCGGGCCAAAACGTCGACTGTACATTTTTTCCATAGCTGCTGCCTTCTGCTGAGTTCCTCCTGCATTTTGTGAGTGTTGGTTGGATTTCCAGCATCTGCAGATTTTCTCTTGAATGTGGGATTGTTATAGAGGGTAATTTTAACTTTCCACATATTAACTGGGGCATCCATACTGTAAAAGACTAGATGGGATAGAGTTTGTCAGGTGTGTTCAGGAAAGTTTCCTTAATCAGCACGTAGTAGTCCCAGCAAGAGAGTGTGCGATACTTGATCTATTAGGGAATGAGACAGGGCAGGCAATACAAGTTTGTATAGGGAAACACTTTCCATCTAGTGATCACAATGCTATTAGTTTCAAAATAAGTATGCAAAATGTTAGGTCTGCTCTGCGAGTTGAGATTCTAAATTGCAGAATTTTGATGGTATCAGGAACGATCTGGAAAGTGTGGATTGGGACAGGCATTTTTCTGGCAAAGGTGTACTTGGTAAGTTGGAGACCTTCAAAACTGAAATTTTGTGAGTACAAAGCCTGTATGTACCTGTCAGACCTAAAGGTAAGGATAACAGGTGTAGGGAACCTTGGTTTTCAAAAGATATTAAGGCACTGATTTTTTTTTAAAGAGCTGCATAGCAGGTATTGGCAGGTAGGAACAAATGAGGTGCTTGTGGAGTATAAGAAATACAAGAAAAAAAATAAATCAGGAGGGTTGAAAGAAGGCACAAGATTGCCCTAACAGACAAGGGGAAGGAGAATCCTAAGGGATTCTACAGATATGTTAAGAGCAAAAGGATTGCAAGAGACAAAATTGGTCCTCTGGAAGATCAGAATGGTAATCCATGCATGGAGCCAAAAGAGATGGGGATAGAATTTAAATGATTTTTTTGCATCTATATTTACTCAGAAGCAGTATCAACTTCATAAACCCTATACAGATTACAGAGGAGGAGCAGTTTGCTGTTCTGAGGCAAATTAGGGTGAATAAATCCCCAGACCCTGACAAGGTGTTCCCTCGCTCTCTATGGGAGGCAAGTGCAGAAATTGCCAGGACCCTAGTAGAGATATTTAAATTCACCATAGTGATACAAGAGGATTAGCGGATAACCAATGTTATTCTGCTGTTTAAGAAAGACTCTTAAAAATAAAGCAGGAAATTGTAGGTGGTGAGCCTAACATCAGCAGTGGGAAAATTATTGGAAGGTGTTCTAAGGGACCAGATATGAGTATTTGAATAGGCACGGACTGATTAAGGATAGTCAGCATGTCTTCATGTCTAACCACCTTGGAGTTTTTCAAGGAAGTTACCAGGAAAGCTGATCAAGGCGAGACATGTGGACTTTAGCAAGGCATTTGACTAAGTCCAGCATGGGAGGTTGGTCAAGAGGGTTAAGTCACTTGACATTTAAGATGAGGTAATAAATTGGATTAGGCATTACCTTTGTGGGAGGAGCCAGAGGGTGGTAGTTGATGGTTGCTTCGCTGACTGGAGACCTGTGACTAGTGGAGTGCTGCAGGAATCGGTGCTGTGTCCCTTGTTTGCCATCTATATCAACATAACATGGTAAACTAGATCAGGAAATTTGCAGATGACACCAAGATTGGGGGTGTAGTGGAATGCGAGGAATACCAACATGGCTTGCAGGGGAATCTGAACCAGCTTGGAAAATGGGCTGAAAATTTGCATATGGAATTTAATGCAGATGAGTGAAGTATTACACTTCAGGATTAATCAGGGTAGGTCTTACACAGTAAACAGTAGGGCACTGAGGAGTGTAGTAGAACAAAGCAATCTAGGAACATAGATTGATAATTCATTGAAAGTGTTTTCACAGGTGAATATGGTTGTAAAGAAAGCTTTCGCCACATTGGCCCTCAAGTTAACAGGAGATGGGATGTTGAAGTTGTACAAGACATTGGTGAGGCCTAATTTGAGTATTCTGTGCAGTTTTTGTCACGACATACAGTAAAGATGTAAATAAAATTGAAGGAGTATAGAGAAAATTTGCAAGGATGTTGTGGGACTGGGGACCTGAGTTGCAACGAAAGACTGAAAAGGTTAGGACATTATTCATAGAAACCTAGAAAACCTACAGCACCAGTACAGGCTCTTCGGCCCACAATGCTGTGCCGAACATGTACATACATTAGAAATTACTTAGGATTACCCATAGCCCTCTGTTTTTCTAAGCTCCATGTACCTATCCAGGAGTCTGTTAAAAGACCCCTATCGTATCTGCCTCCACCACCGTTGCTGGCAGCCCATTCCATGAATTCACCACTCTCTCTGCCTTCTTAAAAAAAAAACAAAACAAACTTGCCCCTGACATCTCCTCTGTACCTCCTTCCAAGCACCTTAAGACTGTGCCCTCTCGTGTTAGCCATTTCAGCACTGGGAAAAAGCTTCTGGCTATCCACACGATCAATGCCTCTCATCATCTTGTACACCTCTGTCAGGTCACCTCTCATCCTCTGCCACTCCAAAGAGAAAAGGCTGAGTTCACTCAACCTATTCACATAAGGCATGCTTCCCAATCCAGGCAACATCCTTGTAAATCTCCTCTGCACCCTTTCTATAGTTTCCTCATCCTTCCTGTAGTGAGGCGACCAGAACTGAGCACAGTACTCCAAGTGGGGTCTGACCAGGGTCCTTTAGAGCTGTAACATTACCTCTTGGCTCTTAAACTCAATCCCACAGTTGATGAAGGCCAATGCACTTCTTAACCACAGAATGAACTTGCACAGCAGCTTTGAGTGTCCTATGGACTTGGACCCCAAGATCCCTCTGATTCTCCACATTGCCAAGATTATTACCATTAATACTATATTCTGCCATCATACTTTACCTACCAAAATGAACCACCTCACACATATCTGGGTTGAACTCCATCTGCCACTTCTCAGCTCAGTTCTGCATCCTGTTGATGTTGTGCTGTAACCTCTGACAGCCCTCCACACTATCCACAACACCCCCAACCTTTGTCATCAACAAGTTTAATAGCCCATCCCTCCACTTCCTCATCCAGGTCATTTATAAAAATCACAAAGAGAAGGTCCCAGGACAGATCCCTGAGGCACACCACTGGTCACCTCAGAATATGAGGTAAATATGACCCGTCTACAACCACTCTTTGCCTTCTGTGAGCAAGCCAATTCTGGATCCACAAACAACACACATCAAAGTTGCTGGTGAACACAGCAGGCCAGGCAGCATCTGTAGGAAGAGGTGCAGTCAACGTTTCAGGCTGAGACCCTTCGTCAGGACTAACTGAAGGAAGAGTGAGTAAGGGATTTGAAAGTTGGAGGGGGAGGGCGAGATCCAAAATGATAAGAGAAGACAGGAGGGGGAGGGATAGAGTCAAGAGCTGGGCAGGTGATAGGCAAAAGGGGATACGAGAGGATCATGGGACAGGAGGTCCGGGAAGAAAGACAATGGGGAGGGGGGACCCAGAGGATGGGCAAGAGGTATATTCAGAAGGACAGAGGGAGAAAAAGGAAAGTGAGAGAAAGAATGTGTGCATAAAAATAAGTAGCAGATGGGGTACGAGGGGGAGGTGGGGCCTTAGCGGAAGTTAGAGAAGTCGATGTTCATGCCATCAGGTTGGAGGCTGGATCCACAAAGCAAGGTCCCCTTGGATCCCGGGCCTCCTTACTTTCTCAATAAGCCTTGCATGGGGTACCTTATCAAATGCCTCGCTGAAATCCATATACACTACATATACTGCTCTACCTTCATCAATGTGTTTAGTCACATCCTCAAAAAATTCAGTCAGGCTCATAAGGCATGACCTGCCTTTGACAAAGCCATGCTTATTCTTAATCATATTATGCCTCTCCAAATGTTCATAAATCTTTCCTCTCAGGATCTTTTCCATCAACTTACCAACCACTGAAATAAGACTCACTGGTCTATAATTTCCTGGGCTGTCTCTACTCGCTTTCTTGAATAAGGGAACAACATCTGCAACCTTCCAATCCTCCAGAGCCACATTGATGATGCAAAGATCATTGCCAGAGGCTCAGCATTCTTCTCCCTCACATTCCACAGTAGCCTGGGGTACATCTCATCTGGTCCTGAAGACTTATCCAACTTGATGCTTTCCAAAAGCTCTAGCACATCCTCTTTATTAATGTCTATATGCTCAAGCTTTTCAAACCACTGTAAATCATTCCTACAATCACCTAGATCCTTTTCTGTAGTGAATACTGAAGCAAAGTATTCATTAAATATCTCTGCTATCTCCTCCGGTTCCATACACAACTTTTCCACTATCACACTTGATTGGTCCTAGTCTCTCATGTCTTATCCTCTTGCTCTTCACATACTTGTAGAATGCTTTGGGGTTTTCCTTAATCCTGCTTGCCAAGGCATTCTCATGGCCCCTTCTGGCACTCCTAATTTCATTCTAAACTCCTTCCTGCTAGCCTTATAATCTCCTAGATCTCAATCATTACTTAGTTTTTTGAAGCTTTTCTTCTTGACTAGATTTTCAACAGCCTTTGTACACCACGATTCCTGTTCCCTACGATCCTTTCCCTGTCTGATTGGAACGTACCTATGCAGAATGCCACGCAAATTTCCCTGAACATTTGCCACATTTCTACCGTACATTTGCCTGAGAAGATCTGTTCCTAATGTATGCTTCCAAGTTCCTGCCTGATAGCTTCCTATTTCCCCTTTCTGCAATTAAACACTTTTCTAACTTGTCTGTTCCTATTCCCCTCCAAGGCTATGGTAAAGGAAATAGAATTATGATCACTATCTCCAAAATGCCGTCCCACTGAGAAACCTGACAGCTGACCCAGGTTCTTTTCCCAATACCTTCCTGAACACAGCTGGTAAACTCCACGCCATCTAAAACCCTCGCTCTAAGGAGATGCCAATCAATATTTGGGAAATTAAGATCTCCCACTATGACAACCCTGTTATTATTACACCTTTCCAGAATCTGTCTCCCTATCTGCTCCTCTATGTCCCTGTTACTATTGGGTGGTCTATATAATAAAAAAAACAGCACCCAATAGAGTTATAGACCCTTTCCTGTTCCTAACTTCCACCCACAGAGACTCAGTAGACAATCCCTCTATGATTTCCTCCTTTTCTGCAGCTGTGACACTATCTCTGATCAGCAGTGCCACTCCCCCACCTCTTTTGCCTCCCTCCTTGTCCCTTCTGAAACATCTAAAGCCTGGCACTTGAAGTAACCATTCCTGCCCCTGAGCCATCCAAGTCTCTGTAATGCCCACAACATCATAGCTCCTAGTACTAATCCACGCTCTAAGCTCATCTGCTTTGTTCATGATGCTTGCATTAAAATAGACACCTCTCAAACCATTGGTCTAAGCACGTCCCTTCTCTTATCACCAGCCTATCCTCCCTCTCTCCCTGTCTCCAGGCTTTATCCATTTGTGAGCCAACAGCCCGTTCGTCTGTCTCTTCAGTTTGGTTCCCACGGCCCGGCAATTTTAGTTTAAACTCTCCCCAACAGCTTTAGCAAACCTCCCTGCCAAGATATTGGTCTCCCTCGGATTCAAGTGCAACCCATCCTTTTTGTACAGGTCACGCCTGCCCCAAAAGAGGTCCCAATGATCCAGAAATCTGAATCCCTGCCCCCTGCTCTAATCCCTCAACCACGCATTTATCCTCCACCTCACTCAATTCTTATACTCATTGTCGCGTGCCACAGGCAGTCATCCCAAGATTACTACCTTTAAGGTCCTGCTTCTCAACTTCCTTCCTAACTCCCCATAGTCTGTTTTCAGGACCTCCTCCCTTTTCCTACCTATGTCATTGGTACCAATATGTACCACGACCTCTGTCTGTTCACCTTCCCACTTCAGGATATCGTGGATGTGATCAGAAACATCCCGGACCCTGGCACCTGGGAGGCAAACTACAAACCGTGTTTCTTTCCTGCAGCCACAGAATCGCCTGTCCGATCCCCTAACTATAGAGTCCCCTATTACTGCTGCCGCCTTCCTTTCCATACGCTTCTGAACCACAGGACCAGACTCTGTGCCTTTTGCTTCCTCCGGGTCGGCCATCTCTCTTCTTCTCCCCCCCGCCCCCCAAAAAAAACAGGAGTACTTATTGTTAAGGGGGACGGCCACAGGGATACTCTGTGGTATCTGACTCTTGCCCTTCGCTCTCCTGACTGTTACCCACTTTTCTGTCTCCCAGGGCCCTGGTGTGACTACTTGCCAAAAGCTCCTCTCTATCACCTCCTCACTTTCCCTAACCAGATGAAGGTCATCGAGCTGCAGCTCAACGCATTTGGTGCAGATATGACAGTCCAGGAGGCTGGGAGTCTCCTGGATTTCCCACATCTGACACCCAGTACAAAATGCCGGCCTCACAGACAGACTTCCTGTTTCTATTCTACACTGTTCCTTGGAACATAGAAGATTGAGAGGAGATTTGATAGATTTGACAAAACCACGAAGGGTGTTGGTAGGATAAATGTGAACAGGCTTTTTCTACTGCGGTTGGTGGGATTACAATTAGAGTTCATGGGTTCAGGATGAAAGGCGAAGGGTTTAGGGAAACTAAGGGGAAACTTCACCCAGAGTATGAAGCGAGCTGCTGGCACAAGTGGTGCATGTGAGCTTGATTTCAAAGTTTGAAGTTTTAGGTACGTGGATGGTTATGGAGAGTTATTGTCCTGGTGCAGGTCGATAAGAGAAACAATTTAAATGGTTTGGCGTGGACTAGACGGGCTGAATGGCCTGCTTCTGTGGCATACTTTTGTATGACTATATTTTCTGCATTCTTCCCAGCAAGGTAGGCAATGTACTCCTCCAGATATTGTTCTATTTACACCACTTTGCCTCAACTCCTTGCAGTCTATGTTGTTCTTGCAACTGTATTTGATGGCAGATGTTAGGTTTTTGTTCTGTTCTAGCCAGTGACTGAGCTTATAGTATGCCTGCAGCTAACCAATTATGTGACATATGTTATCAGTGTCTTATAATATTCTTTGCCAGAATGACAATCAACGGCTTATGCATTCACCTTGGACATACCTGCTAAATCAACCAAAATTTTGTGCAAGTTGGAAATTAATTGCAAACATTTGGATATTTTTGTCATAAATTTACTAAACAGTATGATATTTGATTAGTTTAATATTGCCAGCAGGATATGTGCTTACAAATTAAGAATGCAATTATAGAATAAATGAATTCAATTCAGATATATTTACTGAAGGTGTTTATTCAAAGTTGTTACATATTTTTTTGTTAATTCCTTGAGTAACAATCCTTTAGCAGAACTGTTGGGCATATATATGTTGAAACTGTCTTTCAGGCCGAAGATGGAACTTGAAAAGGGGCCCCCAAGTGAAATCAACAGTATACAATCTGGGAAAGCCACAACAAAAACTGACAGCTTACACACTTCAAGGTAAAATGTTCTTATTTCTTGCAAAATATAATTGCATGATTCCATAACTTTCATTTTGTAAATTGATATTTAGAACATAAATTAACTATTTAATACGCCTAAATGGTCCTGACGAAGGGTCTCGGCCTGAAACGTCGACTGCACCTCTTCCTAGAGATGCTGCCTGGCCTGCTGCGTTCACCAGCAACTTTTATGTGTGTTGCTTGAATTTCCAGCATCTGCAGAATTCCTGTTGTTTGTTGTTATTTAATATGCCTAGTAGATTTGGGGAAAAATAATTACAACAGCTTTACTTGTTGAACAGAACATCTTTAGGACATGATAACATTGAGAAGGAAGCCATTTTCAGGATCAAACTTCACTTTTATACCTCTAGCTAATTTTGTTTCTAATATTAGACTAATATACAATCATTTTTGACATGAAGGAAATAAAGTTATGGGGGGGGAGAGTATTTGCTTTTTCTCCCCAATTGTTACCTTTCTTTGATATTGACATGATCATGGCTTTATATTTGTTATTTTGATAACTTCCTTAAGGGACACTCCAATCTTGTTACTGATTGGAAGAAAGCACAAGTCTCTGTCTCTCTGTCTCTCTCGTCTCTCTGTCTCTCACTCTCACACACACACACACACACACACACACACACACACACACACACACACACACACACACACACACACACACACACACACACACACACACCCTACCTAACCCCAGCTTGTATTATGTTTAACAAACCCAGGTGACGTGGTTACATAACTTGCAGGACATAAGAATGTACTTTTGGGAAAGGTTTATTTACTTTCACACATCTTTTCCAGGGTTAATGTGCCTTTCAAACACATTGTCTGGGAACAGTTTTTAAAAAAAACTTGTAAAATTTTGATTTAAATTATTTTCTTCAGGTTGTGTTAATACGTTGTCAGAACGTCGTATGGCTTGATTTTGCTAAATGTGTAATTTGACCCTTTGTTCTTAACCACAAATTTGAATGGTGAAATGCGGTTTAATGTGGTTCTATGTGGTTTAAATTGCAAATACAGCTCATTTTCAGTAGTGACAGTTTTTGTGTTGGTTGCAAAAGGTGTAAAGGCATAGCAGAATCAGGCCATTCAGCCCATCAGCAGAAGTGTAATGTTATTTTGATTAAATTCTAATTTATTCACATTGATTTGTTGATTAGAAGTTGCATGAGAAATATTGACCATTCAGAGCCTGAGAAAGATAAAACACAAAAGTATGACTTCTGAGTAAAAACAATGATTAAACATATTGCTTTCTTAATTGTACCACTGAACAATGTAATACCAATATTTTGAAAGATAGATATATTACTTTTTGTTAACTGTCATATTTTAATGTAATTTTGACTTCTCAGGTTTAAATCGCTCCTAGTGCTAGCTCCTCTACACACCCGCAATCTCCTTCAGTCCCTTAACCCCAAATCTCTGCATTCCTCTAATTCAGCAGAGCTCTGGTAGTTTGGCTGCTGGGGTGAGAATGAGGCTATGTCCACACTACGCCAGATAATTTTGAAAACGAAGCCTTTTCTCTTCATTTTGACACTGAAACAGTGTTTTCATCCCCCGAAAATGGAGATTTTCGAAAACACTCTCCAGAGTGTGTAAATTTGAAAACGATTGTTTCACGTTGTAGTGTGGACAGGGTAAATGGAGAGATTTTAAAACGTCGTCATGACAACACAACAATGCTTTTTCTGCTTCTGCTTGGTACTGCGCAAGCACTGCTGGACAGCTGTTTTTGGTTCCTGGTTTTTGATCCTCCAAAATATTCTGCATGGAATTTAAACTGGAGGTGGCTTTCAAGCTGGTCCCCTCGGTTTCTCTGTTTGCATCCTCTGTTCTTCTGCACGTACCCTCCGGTCTCCCAGTCTGCGGTGGTCGTACCCTCCTGTACCCCGGGGTCTCCAAGCCAGCACTGTCGCTGACTGACCACCGCTGTTATAACGCGTAGTCGGTGTGAACGGCCTGAGAGTTAAATTGTAAAGTGAGCTTTTTTGACTAAATCCCCTAAATTGATTTGACTGAGTCTATCTTTAAAAATATTAATGTCAGAAATACTGTGCAGGTCTGGCGGCAGAAGATTCCACTCTCTTGGTTCTTGGTCCTCCAAAATATTCCGCATAGAATTTAAACTGGAGGTGGTGGAGGGTGGGCTTAAGAAAGAGATTTTTGAAGAAGAAAAGCTGCCTTAAATTTAATTGGGTTTGGTTGTGTGACTGTATTAGGATTAAGATTATTCCATGCTTTAATTGTGCAGGGGAAAAATGAATTGCTGTACACATCTGACTTGGTAGTTAGTATTTCAAATTGAGTTGAGTGCCCTCTCCTGCTCCTAATAGGTTTGGGTTTGATGTGGGATTGGTAGTCTATGTCGAGTTGACCATTTAACATTTTGTAATTGTTGATATTGTTGATCTTGGGTAGAGGATGGCTACATGCGTGTATTGTTTACTTTATTGTCTACGTTAATAGCTTGTTTGGAATTAAACAGCTCCACTGCTTTGCTGACTTTGTAGTCATTTGTAACTCGCAGAAACAGCTCGACTTCATTGTCTGTCTAAACGAAGAAGTCTGGTCTGATTTTTTCAGCGGAGGTTTTCTTTGTATTCCTCGAAGACGTTGTTGAAAACTTTCTTTCGCTGTTGTTGTTGGTACTCTAGTTTTTGACCAATGAAAATAGCACAATACCACCGTGGAAACGTAAATATTATACCGTTTCCTCTTCGCTTGTTTTCTGTAGATGTGTCTGCGCATGCACAGTAGGAGTAGATTCGCCCAAATATCTGTTTTAGTGTGGACAGAGATATTTTGAGAAACACCTAGTATGGATGCCTGTCGTTTTTACTCAAAACCGGTGTTTTCAAAATTATCCAGTCTAGTGTGGACGTAGCCTGAGATTGTTTGCTTTACAAGATTCAAAGAAACCAAATTTCTTCTTACTCCTCTGTTTCTTCTCAACAACCCATGATTACAATGAGGCAACAGGGTGGTTGGCCATTTTCCCCAAAGGATAGTGTACCAGATGAGGTTTTTTTTACACTTCTGGATTTGCGATTCCTATTACTCTAATACTTCATTAGTTGACTTATTTTGACTATTGTTTCTTCACAAGCATTTTGTCAGAGACAGGTCAGTACAATTCCCAATGTTTTGCTGTATACCTAAAGGATTCTGGTCAGATTGGCTTCAGTTACCAATTTTTCACTTTTGTCGATGTAATTAGTCCCTACAGTAAAAGCAATTTGTGATTTCAATTCTGTAGAAGTGTCCAATTTTAACTGTGCCTTTACCACCAATTAGAAACATAGAAAACCTGCAGCACAATACAGGCCCTTCAGCCCACAAAGCTGTGCCGAACATGTCCCTACCTGAGAAATTACCTAGGGTTATCCATAGCCCTCTACTTTTCTGAGCTCTATATACCTGTCCAAGAGTCTCTTAAAAGACCCTATCGTATCCACTTCCACCACCGTCGCCGGCAGCCCATTCCACGCACATGCACTCACCACTCTCTGCGCAACAAAAAAAAATTTACCCCTGTACCCCTGACACCTCCTCTGTACCTACTTCCAAACACCTTAAAACTGTGCCCTCTCGTGCTAGCCATTTCAGCCCTGGGGAAAAACCTCTGACTATCCACACAATGAATGCCTCTCATCATCATCTACACCTCTATCAGGTCACCGCTCATCCTCCATCGCTTCAAGGAGAAAAGGCCAAGTTCACTCAACCTATTCTCATAAGGCATGCTCCTCAATCCAGGCAACGTTCTTGTAAATCTCCTGTGCACCCTTTCTATGGTTCCCACATCCTTCCTATAGTGAGGTGACCAGAACTGAGCACAGTACTCTAAATGGGGTCTGACCAAGGTCCTATATAGCTGCAACATTACCTCTCGGCTCCGAAACTCAATTTCACGATTGATGAAGGCCAATGCCCTGTATGCTTTCTTAACCAGAGTCAACCTGCGCAGCAGCTTTGACTGTCCTATGGACTTGGACCCCAAGATCCCTCTGATGCTCCACACTGCCAAGAGCCTTACCATTAATACTATATTCTTCCATCATATTTGACCTACCAAAATGAACCACCTCACACTTATCTGGGTTGAACTGCATCTGCCACTTCTCAGCCCAGTTTTGCATCCTATCAATGTCCCGCTGTAACCTTTGGCAGTCCTCCACACTATCCACAACACCTCCAACTTTTGTGTCATCAGCAAATTTACTAACCCATCCCTCCACTTCCTCAACCAGGTCATTTATGAAAATCACAAAGAGTAGGGGTCCCAGAACAGATCCCTGAGGCACACTACTGGTCACTGACCTACATACAGAATATGACCCGTCTACATCCACTCATTGCCTTCTGTGGGCAAGCCAATTCTGGATCCATGAAGCAAAGTCCCCTTGGATCCCATGCCTCCTTACTTCCTCAATAAGCCTTCCATAGGAAACCTTATCAAATGCCTTGCTGAAATCCATATACATTACATCTGCTGCTCTGCCTTCATCAACGTGTTTAGTCACATCCTCAAAAAATTCAATCAGGCTCATAAGGCACGACCTACCTTTCACAAAGCCATGCTGACTATTCCTAATCATATTATGCCTCTCCAACTGTTCATAAATCTTTCCTGTCAGGATCTTTTTCATCTACTTACCAACCACGGAAGTAAGACTCACTGGTCTGTAATTCCCTGGGCTATCTCTACTCCCTTTCTTGAATAATGGAACAACATCTGCAACCCTGCTATCCTCCGGAACCTCTCCTGTCCTCATTGATGATGTAAAGATCATCGTCAGAGGCTCAGCGATATCCTCCCTCACTTCCCACAGCAGCCTGGGGTACATCTCATCTGGCCCTGGTGACGTATCCAACTTGATGCTTTCCAAAATTATGTTATTTAAATCATTTATTCATCACTTTTTAATGGAAAGTGAATTACGTATAAAGGGCAATTTTTAAAGAACGTTAAGAGATTTCCTTCAAATGACTGTTTAGAAATTGTAACTACTGAGGACATTGGGATACTTGAAACTTTAATAGTCTGTGATCTTCTGCATGTGGTATTTGCTGCTTCACCAGAGGAGTGAATCTTGATAGTTTTGCAAATTCTTGTATTGTGGCATAGATGATTAACAAGTCCTGGTGGAATATCCCTGGCCTACTTTGACAAAACAAAAGCTGGGAATATTGTTTTTGGTTACTCTCACAGCCATGAGGCACTTTTAAAATATTTCTAGGACAGAGCAGAATATTGTTTTGTATTCTGAACAGTTTTTACAGACAGAAGCAAAGTTCAAATAGTGATAATTTTTTAGTTGTTTGAAATCTTTTAATCTAACCAATTCAGAATTGAACTATTATGGCACTAAAGGATTTTTGAATATTCTGGATATGTGAAAGATGTTTCTGCATTCACTGTTGGCTCAGAATATTTACCATTTCTTTAAGTTAATTGAGTATCTCCTAGGTTAGTCATGTAATCACAAAAAATCTAGAGCAGTACACACAGTGCTGGAGGAGCTCAGCAAGACCTTGATGAAGGGTTGAAACGTCGACTGGTATTCCCACCCTTAGATGCTACCTGACTTGCTGAGCAGCTCCGGCAAATTGTGTGTATTGTTCTATTAAGATTCTGCACCTATATACTCGGTGGCCATTTTATTTGGTACACCTTATTAATGTAATCATCTAATAAACCAATCATGTGGCATCAACTGGTGCATAAAAACATTCAGTCATGGTCAAGTGGTTCAGTTGTTGTTTAGACCAAACTTGAGAATGGGAAAGAAATATGATCTCAGTGACTTTGACCATGGAATGATTGTTGGTTCCAGATGGGATAGTTTCAGATCTCAGAAACTGCTGATCTCTTGGGATTTTCATGCATAACAGTCTCTAGAATTTACAGAAAACGATGCGAAAAGCAAAAAATATCCAGTGAGCGGCAGTTCTGTGAGTTAATGAGGGAGGTCACAGGAGAATTTCTAGATTGGTTCAAACTGACAGGAAGGAATAATTATTCAAACAGTGTTACAACAGTGGTGTGCAAAAGAGCATTCTGCACAATGTGTTGAACCATGAAGTGGATATGTACACAACAGCTAGACCACACCAGGTTCCACTCCTGTACCTAATAAAGTGACTGCTAAGCGGAACAAGTGCTACACATGCCCTTACACTTCCTCCCTTACCACCATTCAGGGCCCCAAACAGTCCTTCCAGGTGAGGCAACACTTCACCTGTGAGTCGACTGGGGTGATATACTGCGTCCGGTGCTCCCGATGTGGCCTATTATATATTGGCGAGACCCGACGCAGACTGGGAAACCGCTTTGCTGAACATCTACGCTCTGTCCGCCAGAGAAAGCAGGATCTCCCAGTGGCCACACATTTTAATTCCACATCCCATTCCCATTCTGACATGTCCATCCACGGCCTCCTCTACTGTAAAGATGAAGCCACACTCAGGTTGGAGGCACAACACCTTATATTCCGTCTGGGTAGCCTCCAACCTGATAGCATGAACATCGACTTCTCTAACTTCCGCTAAGGCCCCACTTCCCCCTCGTATCCCATCTGTTACTCATTTTTATGCACACATTCTTTCTCTCACTCTCCTTTTTCTCTCTCTGTCCCTCTGAATATACCTCTTGCCCATCCTCTGGGTCCCCCCCCCCCACCTTAGCTTTCTTCCCGGGCCTCCTGTCCCATGATCCTCTCGTATCCCCTTTTGCCAATCACCTGTCCAGCTCTTGGCTCCATCCCTCCCCCTCCTGTCTTCTCCTATCATTTTGGATCTCCCCCTCCCCCTCCAACTTTCAAATCCCTTACTCACTCTTCCTTCAGTTAGTCCTGACGAAGGGTCTCGGCCTGAAACGTCGACTGCACCTCTTCCTACAGATGCTGCCTGGCCTGCTGCGTTCACCAGCAACTTTGATGTGTGGTGCTTGAATTTCCAGCATCTGCAGAATTCCTGTTGTTTGTATATTAGTCTTCGGTGACTTGTGTACCAGAGCCCTTGCATGTACAAACTTTTTGCAGGCAGGGGCAGGAATTGAACCTGGATCACTAATACTGTAAAGCATGCTAACCACTACACTGCCATGCCACACGTGTTTTAATTCTCCATCCCACTCTGACTTGAGCAATGCACATCAAATACTGGAGGAACTCTGAAGTCAGATAGCATCTATAGAGCGGAATAAACAGTTAAAATTTCAGGCTGAGACCCTTCTTTTCATCTCTATAGATGTTGCCTGACTTGCGGCATATCTGCAGAATCTCTTGTTTGTGATTTGCCACTCTTGAC
Source organism: Mobula birostris (assembly GCF_030028105.1). Taxonomy (NCBI): domain Eukaryota; kingdom Metazoa; phylum Chordata; class Chondrichthyes; order Myliobatiformes; family Myliobatidae; genus Mobula; species Mobula birostris. The sequence goes on along the minus strand of NC_092385.1, from coordinate 39,658,466 downwards.
AACTGCCTTTGATATTAATATCACTTAAATTGTGCTGGATGTAAGCTCAAGTAACATAAACTTAAATTTTGATTAAGAACTGAAGTCTTCCTGTCCTTGCATTTGTAATTTTAGATCGTAGCTATTGCTTGTATTTTCTTATACAGAATTTACTGTTAAGTAGCAGTTCCCTGAAGGGCAATTTTGGTAATTGTTTTTGGTACAGGTTGTTGTCATTAGCCGTATCCATGATTTGCTCAGAATGGTCTCTTTCTGAACTACTTCTGTGCATTTTACTGAGCACTAGGTGAAATGCTAAGCGTTTGCATGTAAAGCTATTCTTCTCCTGGACCACATTACGGTCCTTGGTTTCAAATTCTCAGAGCCTAGCCTTTGAGTTGCCACTTATTGTAATTTTCCAGCTACTGATTTACTCAACTATGTCCTTGTCACTATTAAAGTCAGTTTGGTATTTTGCATTCTTCATCTCCTGTTGCTTAAATGCAGGCTAGTGCAGACTGAAACGCATATGGTGGACAACTAATGTAAATATTATTAACAGGCCAATTATTGGAAATGGAGGATTGTGTGCCAGTGGAGCAGTGGATTGCTTTATCCTGAATGTGGCAATTGTTCAGTTCAGAAGATCATCATTCTGGCTGCCATAGTACTCAAGTGGCTGGTCCAGTGATGGATGGAAGGATATTAGTGGGGAATTTATTAATGATAATGCACATAGGCAACTGCATATGTACAGTATAAACCACTTAATTATCTGAGGAGTAATGCAATGAAGTAAGCTGAGTGCATTGCAGTCATTGGTAAATACAGTGGATTCCAGTTATTTGGGATACATCGGGACATCTTGGCCCAATTAAGTGGCTGTCCCAATTCGCCAAAGTTCAAGCTACATTTATTATCGAAGTATGTATACTGTATACAACCTTGAGATTTGTCTTGTAGGCATCCACACAACAAAGAAACACAATAGAACCAATAAAAAAACGCAACAAATACTGTCAAACACCCAATGTGCAATGAAGAACACATCATGCAAATAATGAAAAAGTAAACAAATGACAAGCAGAACTTAAACCGCAGAATCACTGAAAACGAGTCCACAGCCAGTTCTTCACTGGGGCAAGTGAAGCCAGCCTAGTACCCCAATGGCTGCAGGCCACAGCTATAGAGTCAGTTCAGCACTGAAGCGAGTAAACCTCGTGGAGTAATGAGCTGAACACTGGTTTATCCTTTGCCTTCAACATGATCATTTTAATCTGGCTCAGCACTTAAATTCGCTAAAACATCAGTTCATTTTTTGCTCTCAGGCCCCACTGCTTTGATCCTGTCCCAAGTCTATTTTGGCTACCATGGCCTTACCTGCATTCTTGAGAGACCAGTTCGCTGAATCTTTCAGGATATGGCAAAAATTCCAGGTTGTACAGATGGTTCAAAAGCCCAACTCCAAAAGGGAAATTACATGCTGTGGATTGCAGTCATTGTAGTCCAGAAAAAGTGTAATTAATAGATTATTAGTAGGTCTGTTTGCTGTGTGTAAAGTGTAGCTGTGCCTTATCAGTGCCGTCTTTAGTTTCATGGAAATAAAAGGTATAAAATTAAAATTAAAAAGTATAATAAAAAAGACAAACTGAGTAACAAATTATGTATTTAAATGAAATACAGAACAAATTGGAACACTACCGTGTACTACAGTACTATAAAACTATTAGTTCCAAATAGCAATTGACGGAGGAATTCATTCAATGTACGCAACGAACAAAATCAGCATTGACACGTAGTGCAGATGATGGATGGCCTTCATACAATGCTTTCAACGATTGCATCCTCCAAATCTTCATTGAAGTAGTAAAATTGTTTCCTTTTCACTCTCGGCCATTTCTGGCATCTCAATAGACAATAGGTGCCGGAGTAGGCCATTCAGCCCTTCGAGCCAGCACCACCATTCACTGTGTTCATGGCTAATCATCCACAATCAGTACCCTTTTCCTGCCTTCTCCCCATATCCCTTCTCTCCGCTATCTTTAAGAGCTCTATCTAACTCTTTTTTGAAAGAATCCAGAGAATTGGCCTCCACTGCCTTCTGAGGCAGAGCATTCCACAGAACCACAGCCCTCTGTAAGTTTTTCCTCAACTCCGTTCTAAATTGTCTATCCCTAACTGTGGCCTCTGGTTCTGGACTCCCCCAACATCGGGAACATGTTTCCGGCCTCTAGCGTGTCCAACCCCTTAATAATCTTACATGTTTCAATCAGATCCCCTCTCATCCTTCTAAATTCCAGTGTATACGACCCCAGTTGCTCCAATCTTTAAACCTAAATGCTTGAAACCACAGTGTGCAAAACAGTTCTGAATTGTCTTGCTTGTTCCTTAGCAACTCTGTGACAAAAATGACCTCTTTTTGTAATATAATTGCACACAACTGACCTTTTTTAAAAACTGATTGCTCTAAGCATGGTGTACGTACCACACAAGTGTGCATGACACTAGTTTGAACCTGTTCAGCAACAGTCTTCTATCCCAGTTAAGTGACATAGTGTCCCAAATAAACAAAGCGAATCCTGGCTGTCTTTGGTTCTTTACGAATTGTCCCAAATAAGTGGCTGTCCTAATTAACTGGAATACTCTGTATTCCTTGCTGACCTTGTGGTTGAGATTGAATAACTAATGAAACAACTGAAGTAATTGATCTGCAAATGTTTCCTTAAGGAACTTGTGCAGTCATCTCCTTGCCAGAGAATGTTTGCACCCAGCCTCCCACCAATCAGCTATCATTATTATCTAATTGTGTTGGCTTTTGTCTCCAACCTTTAATCTCCTGGTTGCCAAACTAATACTACCCTGATGTCAAGACTTTTGGTCACCTTTCTTGTCAAATGCCTCCATGGGTTCCACTGTCAAGTTGTGACTAACCTTTGTTCCTGTTGAGCAGTTAGGAGTGTTTTGTGATATTAAACACTTTATACTAATTGATTTGGTTGGTATGTGTTCTACTGTAACCATTTTACACTTGAAACCTCTTGCTGCTTTACTGGTCTATTTTCTCCCTTCCCTTGCCTTTTAATCTGTCCTCAACTCAGGACAAACACTTTTTCCCTGTTCTCCACTTGTTTAATATTATTAAAATTATAACTTCTAATTTTGATGAAAATTTTGGTGAAATATTAACAACATCCTTTTCTGATGTTTCAACCCTGCTGAATATTTTATGGAAAAGAATGTTTTTCTTATCCATATTTCTAGTATCTGAAAGAATTTTCTTTTTGCCATGTTTGTTTGGTTGAAACAACATTCTACTGTTTATGCTACCTTCAAAAGAAGGCAAAGTTTCATTCAGTTTATGTCAACCATTTAATTCTTAGCTAACATTGCCAAACATATAATGATATTACCAGATAACAATGACATCTTCATTTGACATACAAAATAAGAGCTACATTGCTTACTCAATTCTTTGAACTTCTGTGAGGAATTCACTTGCTTATGTTTTCTGTTTCATTAACTAAGAAGCTATAACTGAGAACAGTATATTGCAAGTCAGGAATTGTTTAGTGGTGTTTTGCAAAGGTGTTTAGAAACATAGAAAACCTACAGCACAGTAGAGGCCCTTCGGCCCATGATGCTGTGCTGAATATGTACCTTAGGGTTACCCATTGCCCTCTAGTTAGCTAAGCTCTATGTACCTATCCAGGAGTCTCTTAAAAGACCCTATCGTATCTGCTTCCACCACCATCGCCGGCAGCCCATTCCACTCACTCACCACCCTCTGTTTCTTTCTGGCCTTTCTTTCTTTCAAATGCACAAATGGTGATTTTATTTTCTCACATTCATGAAATCATTCACAAGAAGATAATTTTCCATGTGCAAGGCAATAAATGCATTTTAAATCATAGGTGGAATTCTCTGCAACAAAAGCCATGGGTTTCAGCAACTCTAATGTTACTATGCAAAAAAATTGCTTTTTTTCATCTTTTGTGTTCTGTGAATTCAATTGATTTTGAAATGATCCTCATACTGTATTTGTTTCCGTTGCAGGCCTAAACTGAAAAATATAGACAGAAGTACTGCACAGCAGCTTGCAGTGACAGTGGGCAATGTCACAGTAATCATAACAGACTTTAAGGAAAAAATACGATCCTCTTCCACATCATCGTCAACAGTCACATCCAGCGCTGGTTCTGAGCAACAGAACCAAAGTAGTTCTGGATCAGAGAGCACAGACAAGGGTTCATCGCGTTCTTCTACGCCAAAAGGTGAAATGTCAGCAGTAAACGATGAATCATTCTGAGCTTTGCCAGGCTCCAGACCTGTACATGTAATGTGAAAAGTATGAATGAATACTTTTGACATTTTTTATGTATTCCCTTGGTTTTATATTTTCCTAACAATCATTTATAATGGATGTGCTCCTGAATCTACTTTTTTATAAATCTGCTGTGCACAATTTCCATGTACATTATGTATTTTTGACTTTATTTATTACATTTGCAAATTCCACCCTTTTCAACATATCCTTTTTTGTAAGTTTTGTTGCCAGCAACTATGCTGATTATTAGCAATTTTAGAGATGTTAAATGTCTTTAACTGGTTTAAACAAAATAAATGGTTGTTAGAAACCAACATATAGAAACACTGGTGCTTAATACACTGTGAAGTAAATGCAACATTTAACAGATAAGATTTGGACAGTGCATTCCAGCAGAGATGATCAAGTTTTGCACACTGTTGCAATGAAACCTGCCTTGTCATCAGGACAATTGACTTTCCCAAAGCATATATGACTGAGGATAAGTATGCTTGAGGCAATTGAACAATAGCTGGATCAGTTCAGTGAATTAGGTTACAGATGTGAGTTCCTCCTTACACTTACCTGAAAGCGGTGTCATTCTGTGCTGTAAATGTAATTACTGAATAATGTACTTCCCAGCCACCCAGCTATTGTAAAGAAGCAGTGCCTGATAACTGGCAGCATGATTTTAACATACTTCATATAGACATGTATACTAAAGCAGATTGCCTGTGAGAAAATAATACTGAATCGTCCAGGTTCAGATGTAATCAAATGAAGAACCCCTGAGCATTTGAAAAATGTTACTGTTGGATAATTCATTTTCACCAGTAAAGTGGATATCAGCAGTGTAGAAATAGCATTGATTATTGAAAACGTATACTGTTTCTGGAGATGGGGCTCATCCTAAAAATCATACTTTCCATCTTCAAATAAACAGCTTTAGTTAATACCTGTATGAGAAAAACGTGATTAGCCATTGTAACTTCAAAATTTGACATGTTCAGTATCCATCTTCAATTTTTGCACTTGCCAGTAATGCTTGTATCTTTAACTCCTATAATCTCTGTACAGTTAAAGCCAAATCATACTAAGTCAGAAATATGGAAGAATAAATAAGAACCAGATTCAGAAACTTTTGGGCTGAATCTCCTGCCATTCCATAAACAATGTGCTTTTGTTACAGATGTAAATAACAGGAAATCTCTAACCATGTACATAAGCAAAATTGTGACTTAGTATTTTTCTTGAATCAAGATGTTTCATGGCTGTGTTGGGTATAGAAGGTCACTAAATAAAGGAGAACTTAATGGAAAATAATACAGCCTTTTTTTACACTCCCCCGTTGTCACTTTTTTATGGCTTTGGTGCTTTTCGACTTAGGTTTTTAAACTATTGTAATTGGGTTTGAAACTTTGTTTTGGTTCTTAGCTCTTTTACCTGCTCCAAGCTGTAAAAGGTACAGGCTTTGCAGTTATCAAGCTCCCAGTTTTACTCATGGAAGTAATATTTCTTCAAAGATGCATCATGCTATGGCACTAGTTAAGAGAAACAAAATAAACATATTCCCTGTATAATAATACCAAGTATGTAATAGAATTAATTAAGTACTTTAGAATGTTTCCATAAACCTCAATTGGCAGCTGTCCCTACTGAATTATATCTGACAATCACCTGCCATTGATACATACAATTGGAGAGATTACCTGCTAAGGATTTCAGGATTTGCTTCCGTATCAATTTTTAAGAACCCAATGAGCAAAATAAGTTGGCACTACCAATGAAGTTTCAAAAAAAATTATTCTAAATTTCGATAAACAAATATACGCCACTTATTTATTACCATGGTGGTATTTGTTTTTTTTTGGACTTAGAATAAATTTAAATGATGTAAAGTACATTACACGTATTAAATTTTATCTTTATACTATTTGTTTAAAATTACATTTAATCATCAAATATTCTTATTTTTTTTCTTCTGACATCATCATAATGGGAAGAGTTTCCCAATGTTCTTAATATATTAACTCCAAAATGTTGGGTGGGGAGCGGGGCTGATAAGTGTTTCACATAATGAAAGACCTGTGTAACAATTTGTTCACTGTTTCTTTGTATTAAAACATATACATTCATATTGTAATTTATCTTTGTATAGAATGATGCACTTAGATTTTTGCAAACTTTACTGATATTTTTCTTTCTTGTAAATTGTATCTGGAATTTAATACTTCTGTGCAGTGTTAACACTTGCTTGAAATAAAGTTTATTCAAACTGCATTTAGAATGTTTAAGATGCTTCACTTAGTATTTTGATCTAAGAAGGTGATAAACTTGAAGATAAATTTTATTTAAAATGTGATGGCCTTCATGCAGGAATATGAACACTAGCTGTACAGATAATTTAACTGATCAGAGTGGATCATAAAAATTAAATACCACTCTGCTGGGGCAGGCATAAACTGAATGCAATTTTCACATAATGTAATGAACCCTTACTCTATTGGAAAACTATTTTCATTTGATTAGGTGCTGTTCTTTAGGGTAATAGCCAGCTATCTTTGTGCTGCCTGGCCTAGTTTTTTTAAACTTAGGATCTGATTGCTTTTCTGCAGTGCCTCCTTAATGGAAACTACACAGCCAAACAGGCATGTCAGTGATGACTTGGAAACAGGTCACTATTTTAATGTTGTATTCTGTAGACTGAATTGGTGCACAGAGTTTTTTAAAGAACAATCTTTAAAGCAACAGTAATAATAAAATTGGTAAAGTGTTTAAACCTAATAAGCCACTTACAAAGTTCATACAACTTGTATAAAACATTTTTATTTCTAGAAACGTTATTGGGAAGAGTGGCACTTCATCTGCCTTACCAAAAATATTTCAGTCTACTTTTATAAACTATTGTAACTTAAGTTATTGAAAAATGTATTGTTTGCTGGAAATATTAAGAAAAATGCTTGTAAGTAACTTGAAATGGCTTAAGAGCCAACATTTAGAGAATGACAAGCTGACCAGTTTTTTTTAATGCGCAAGCAGTTCTGTTCTTGTGTATGACTGGTAACCTTTATTTACTGTGTAAAGATGGTTACATTGTTATTTCTTTAGCTTTGTTCATTGAAGACCCCAATAGAATGCTTGTTTAAAGTGGCATAACATAATCTTGTGAATTTTGTTATTGTAATATACAAGGTATATTTTCATTTGCCCGGAAAGATGTCCTGCATAATGCTTTGAAGTTCTTGCCTTGTAAATTCATTAGGGCTGACAGCGTGCTGGATTTGTTTTCTTTAATCTTCATGCTGGTGTGTTCATGGTGGTTTTGTGAGTTGGTAAAATTATTTCCAGGTCTTAAATGTTTTGGGAACTTTATAACCTACACTGCTTTTTGTCTAGCAAATAAAAGATGTTAATATATTCCTGTTACTGGCATGTGCACGAATATGTTATTAGAAGCCACTTTATTATTTCTTCCTTAACTGCTTCAAATAGAAATGTCTATTTATGAATTCTGCTTGTAGTTTTTCACAAATAAAATAGTTAAAATTTATTTAATCGTAGTTTCTTTTTTAAAGGAATGTAACATGTTATAGTTTATTGGTTTATAATGAAAGCAAACCTATGGGATAAAAATTCCCGTTTTAATGGTATCGTTTTCTTGTTTTTCTGTTACCATACATGATATGTTGTAGTAGATATGCTGGTTTTCAAAAACCGGTAGAAGTAGTAATACATCGGCACCAAGTTTATCAAATGGTCACCTTTTATCATTTCAAGCATCCACAGGGAGTTTCCATAGATTGTAATTAAATTTCAGTCTTCTATGTCAACTTAAGGCAGTTTATCTACCTTGATTACATGAATTTGGAAGTTGAGCATGAATTGAATTAGTAATTAGGTTTCTTTAACAACCAAGAATCATGGCATTCGAAGAATTCAGTGAAGTACTGCGATCATCACAACAAAAAGGAAAATTATGTGCTGTGACTTTCTGTAAGTTGACCTGTGTGTGGCAGTTCTCAATATGTAACCAATTTTTTGAAGGGGTTCAAGGAACACTTGTATTGAAACAAGTTTGTACCATAAAATTCTGTAAAATATAATTAACTTCATGGTGCAATCCAATAGTGTTTGAGCTATTCAAGTCTGCGTACGCTAAATGTATTTCCAGTGACATTTTGTATATATTAAAAATTTAATTTAATATCTTTGCTCAGATATTCCTCTCAGAAATTGGGTTTTAGAGATACAATTGTCTGTCATTTTTTTGTGATCTGCAGTAGAATATATAAGCATTTGATGCTACTTTTCTGTATTTGAAGTCCTTTTAATTCAGCCAGTGTTTTTTTAAAACTTTATTTTTCAAAAGATTATTCATCTTATTACAATGTTCTGAAGGGTGCCAGCCTGAAAAGCTGACTGTTTGTTTATTTCTGTAGATGCTGCCTGACCTGTTGAGTTCCTCCAGCATTTTATGTGTGTTGCTATGAATTCCAGCATCTGCAGAATCTCATGTTTATTCATTTTATTGTGGTGTTTATAATTGCTTTTATATTGTACCATACACATTAATGGCTAATCAAATGAGCATATTTATTAAGTTAAGTGCACTGAATTTATTGTGAGAAGTAAATAATCTAAAGATCAGTTCACATTTCATTGTCTTTTGTCATAAAAGAAAGCTGGAAAAAATGCACCTCCAGTCTTAAGTATATTAGTGAATAGTTGGCCTAGAACATAGAGCAGTACAGCACAATATTGGCTCTTCGGCCTGCAATTTGCTGATCTATTAACCTACTCCACGATCAGTCTAACTCTTCTCTCCTACATAGCCCATAATCCTTTATTTTTCTTTCATCCACATGCCTAAGAGTCTCCTAAATCTCCCTAATGTATCAGCCTCTAACACCACCCTTGGCCGTACATTCTAGACACTTAACAGTCTCTGTAAAGGAAAACTACTTCTGGATCCTCCTCAAAACTCTCCTCCACTCCCCTTAAAAGGACATCCTCTGGTATTACCCATTGCTGCCCCCAAGAAAAAGGTGCTGACTGTATAATCTTGAACACGTCTATCAAGTTGATTCATCCTCCTAAATCATTATCCATTCATTTGTTTTGTATATAAAGAACAAACAACATTAATGTGATAAGTGTCAGACAATTGCTACTTTGCTTAACAGCATGTAAGCTTCTCCCTTATTAACATGATGCATCAACATTATTCTGAGAGAGCCATCATTGAGCTGAAGTAGCCAGAAATTCTACTCTATCAACTCCTATGTCAGGTCAGAGGTTAGGTGTTCTGTAGTGAATGTCCAGTCCTCACCATCCATAGGATGGTAGTAGAAGTATAATAGAAAGCTTTCACCCTGTTGAGGTGAGTGGATTTCAATAATGTAAGCTCAACAGCAAACAGAACAAAGTAGACATTTGTCTGGTACTTCACAATAAACTTCTATTTCTAATGAACATCAAATGTGATATACAATCAACTGGAAACATTGCAGTTAAATCAGCTTTATTTTTACAATGACGGGAAGTACCTTTACTTTGGAGTACCACTAACCTCAGTGTGCCAGGATGCTAACTTGGAAATCCATCATTGTCACAGAGTCAGAATACTAGATCACTGATTCCTTTTTGCCACAAAGGCGGTGAATCATGTAGATCATTCTGCTAATATTTGTTGGGTGATTTGTGTCATGTAGTAAGTGCTGAATAACCAGCAAATATGTCTCCTTGGAACAAAGGGGGACAAAAGTTGGTTTCAGTTCATGTGTAGCTAAACTAATCAGTGAAAACTTTATTGTTTTTGCTGCTCCAACTTAGTTCAAGGTATAGTACTAATACCTAGTAGGGATTTCATAAGTATAGTCTTTCTGGTCATGGTAAAATATAAATCAGATTATGCTCTTGAGGTCTTTATGTTCATGTTTTCCAGATTATACAGTAGGCTTTTTTTTTGTGTTAGAACTTAAGTTTAAGACAAAAAAAGTTTGGCATTGAGTCCATATTAACAAAATGTATTACCATGTATCCTGTCAGATAGTTCAAATGAGAAAAGAATTCTGTAGATGGAAAACTGAGAAGGTTTTGCATTTGCTCAAGAATTTGAGAAACCAGAGTAAAATTTCCCTTTCTAAAAGGTAAAAGACTGGACAATTTAATTTTGATGAGGATGCACAGCTGTGTTCATTGCCAGAAATTGATATATTTGAGCAGAAAGAACAGATTTTTCCTTGTGGCACAGCTTTTGTGCTCAGTGAACAAATTACGCTGCAAGGTATTGAAGCTTGTCAAAGCCCAGCTGCTCAGTACAAAGCCCCTGCCAGATGATGTGTTTAAATATATTATGGCTAAGTATGCTTGGATTGTTACTCAGAGGCATATGCTTTACTTAGCAATATTTTTTTAAAAGACAACCTGTGCCTGCCAGGTCATTTGTAAATAACTTCAGCACTGCTCATTTACCCTGTCAAGTGTGGGAGACATTGCTTCAGGGATGAAGTACTAGTCAGCAAAGCTCAACTTTGCACCCCTCTCTCCCATCTCTATCCAACTGAAATAATTGATTTTTAAATGGTATTGTACAAAGTTTATTAAATACTATTATATCACCTTTCCTACATATTCCCTTTTACCTGTCCAGACTAAAATAAAACTTGGCTTGCTTTTCCAAGTTCACTAATTTGCTGTTTACAATATAGTCATCTCTATGTTCGATGACAGAAGATGGGTTGGGCCATATTTTACACTCTACCTTCTGCAAAGTTCTTGAGTTTCTTGAGACCATGAGTTCTTGGGTGCCTACTACTTTAATTTTCCATCCTACTTCTATCTAAGTTTTATATTGTTCCAATGGGATTCAATACAACATTATAGAAGGGTTAGGTTTGGGGTTAGACGCTGTTGGTTGGTCTGGTAGATGTGATGAGAATGGCAGTAGTGAGGGGGGGGTGGAATGTCTAAAGTAGGTGGCAACAGTGAGGAGAGCATAATATTTTCAAATGTAGTGCACAATGATGGGATGAGGGATCTGCAGCAAGTAGGTGTGTCCAGCGAGTGGAGATGAAGGAATTAGATTGGGTTAGACACATGCAAGAGATGAGGGGTCATTGAAATTTGTGCACTTTCAAAAGCCAAAAATGCATTTGTGGGAAAAGGAACTTTATAGGCTGTTTTATAAGCTTAAAGCTTAGAGATCAAATGTACTTTCAGTTGCAAAGGGGGGAAGGTACAAGACACTGGGGTTTTCATAGTATGTGTTGAGACCTGGAAGTGATGTTGATGAAGGCTTGTTTATTGCAGCTGATCATCCTGAAGGAAATGTAAATAGGAGATTCTGAAGAAAATAAAACCCAAAGAATGATATGTGCAATGGAGAAGTAACAAAAATTCGGCAGATGTTGTATATCTGAAACAAAAGGAATGCAAGAAATAGCAAAGCATGCAAGATTTCAGGATATAGAAAAAGTGTTGGGGCTTGGGCCTTCCTTTTGAAGTGGTCAGTTTTGAAACAATCTGGAAAGGCTGGTTATAAGAAATTGCTGAAGTCATGAAAGCTATAATGTGCTAAATCAGAAAATAAGACGCTGTTCCTGGAACTTAGTATTCCATTCAAGTCCAGTGTGTAAGAAGCCAAAGAGACCAAAGTAGAAATGCAATGAAGAAGTAAAGGTGACAGGTAATTGGTAGATTCTGGTATAGATTGAAAGGTGATTTTTCTGCAAAGCAATCACCCATTCTCTGTTTAGCTCCCTTAATGTAGAGGAAGCTGCATTGTGGCCATTGAATGTGCTGTACTGCAAGTGAATTGCTGCACCACCTGGAAGGAGTGTTTATGTCACTGGATGATATGAAAGAAACAAATGATGGGGTATATGTTGGCAATTCCATTGGTTACATGGAAGGATGCTTTGAAAAAGATAAAGTAGGTTAAAGTAGAGATGGATGACTGAACCAGAGTATCAATGGTCCTGACAAAATGATGGGAGGGAAGTGAAGGTGTGCATGGTGTGGCATCAGGTGAAAGATGGTGAAAATTAGAACAATCTGTAAAATGTGGAGGCTGATGCGGTGGAAGAGATTAAGGAGAACTCTATCCATTTCTGCACAAGAAGAGAGATTGAGAGCAGAAATGGGAGAAATGGAACAGATGTGGTTGCAGTTCCTGGCCAGTCATGGCTGGTTAGACTGGAAGATCTCTGCTAAGCATCGGTAGGGAAAGTATCAGCAAATAGGCTGGAAAATTAAGAGTCAAGTAGAATCCTTACAGGAAGCATGGCAGGAAGAGGTTTAGCCAGCACAGCTTTGAGAGTGCTTGGGCTTGTAATGGATTTCAGTTGATAACGTCCCATGTCTGAAAATAAAACAGCCACGAAAAGTAAGAGGGCAGTTACAGATGAACTACAGCATATGAAACTGATACCAAGATAGGGGTGGGCAGCAAAGGTAATAAAATTTCTAAATGACGTGCAAGATCGGGAAGCAAATTCAATAGTCATCAATCTACCAGAAAAGGAAAATAGGGAGATATACAATGATCATTCCAGGTAGCCCATAAACTTCACCAATGATGTGATGGACCAAAGGGCTTGTTTCTGTGCTAGATATCTATATGATAAATTGTCCCATACATCTTCCCATTGCTATGCAGCCTGTGCTTTGAAACAATTGCTTTGTTTCTTTTTCCACAGATGTTGTCCAACTTACTGCATGTTTCTGATGTTTTCTGTTTTCATTTCAGATCTCCAGCATCTGCAAGTTTTGATTCCCATAAACACTCTTTGATATGGAGATGGTGAGAAAGAGGATTATCAAAGTGAGAACAAGTTCAGCCAGCTGGAAGAGTACCAATTGGGTGTCTGTTCCAGGAAGAAATAAGGACCTGTCAGGCTGTCTTGATGTGGGATGGGGACAGAAAGGATTTGTGTCCATGGTGAAAACAAAGCAATTAACACCAAATAACTGGAAGGTATTAAGTAGCAGATGGCACCTAAAATATCACAGATTGGAAGTGACTTGGAGAGAGGAAACAGAGAAAGGCAAGAAGAAATCACTTCTATGGGACAAGCTTTCTATGGCAGAGTAAACCCATGTGTGTACTGAACATGGCAGTATGACCCCATGTGTTTGCTGAATTCAGCAGTGAATCCAATCCCTTCTCTGAACTTGCAGTGTAACTCCTATGCCTATGCTTATCTTGGCAATGTGATGACACATCACAATGATTGTTTCTGTACTTACAACTGTTTCTCTCTCTGGAAATGCTGCCCGCCCTTGGCATTTCCAGTCTTATTATTTTAAATTTCAAGCAACCACAGTCTATTCTGTTTAACATTGGATATCATATTGAACTATGTTCTCAACCAGTATGTATAATACTGAGATCTGGCAAAATGTACTATATAACTCCTGGAAATAATACTGGAAAAGTTTGTTTGCTAAACTATAGCAATGCTGGAGGAATTCAGCAAGTCAGGTATCATCTATGGAGGAGAATAAATAATCCATGTTTTCAGTCTCGGCCGGAATATCAGCTGTTTATCCCCTTCATAGATGCTGCCTGACTTGCTGAGTTCCTCCAGCATTTTATGTGTGTTGCTTAAGGTTTCCGGCGTCTATGTAGAGTCTCCTGTGTTTTTGGTAAACTGTATATGTATAACCAATCTATCCACATCCAATTGTAAATTTAGATCAGATGTTGATATCAGTACAATCTATTGTGTAATTTATATACATTTATAGCTTTTTTTTCTCTGATACACCTCAAAAGGCCTTGTGATTTGTACTAAATTAAAATAGTTCTATGATCATTCCAGCTTGCATGTTTTCTCATTCTGTTCATTCAATAAGAATTAGAATGTCCCTAAGTTCAGTAACAAGGCAATGTGACATTTCTACAGCTGTCTATAAAAAGTATTGGCAATAAAAATAAATTGGATCTAGACTGGAGTTATGAAATTTATAAAACTTGTTTTGGTCTGTACTTGGTGTAATTTTTATGATATCAACAATTAATGCTGGATACATAAATTACAGATGATTCTCACTGGTGTATTATGTGTCTGGAAGTTTTACAATTAGTTGTATATTCTGTTTATAAGATAAAAGTATTAAATTTGAAGTGAATTTACATTTTAAAATTCTGATGGGTTCCTAATTATAACCCATTATTCATAATTCAGCCTATTAAACTCAATAAAATAATTTCACCTCACTTGATCTAAATAGTATGGTTTATTTGACAATTAAATGCATTGCAAAATGTAATAATGATGTATCAGCACCACAATAATTTTGTTGTATTTATTTTTGTTAATTTTTCATTTAATTTGTATAAGCTGATCTGTGATGTCCATTGCCAGGAGAAGCTGACCAAGGATTTTTTTTTTTTTGTGCCATAAAGCTATATTTGCCCTATTTTGATATACAAAGCTGATATCAGGAATTTTTTGTAATAATGCATTTTGCTCACTGGGTGGACATTAGATACAGACGTGGTTGACTCATAATGTTTTCTTTGCTCAGGATTAATTAAGCACATGCATAAATTCTGGCATTGCCAGTAATATTCATTATCTATTAAAGAATTAAAAAGTACTTGTTAAATTATATTATTACAAAGGAATGCAAATGTTATGTATCATATTTCTCATGGTTTATATTTGCAAAATTTTATTTTGAAACAATACAAAAGAAATATCAGAAGATTAAACTAGTTGTATATCTATTAATGTAATACATTTTGAGAAATCTTTGTGGCTGTTTTAAATGAAATCTTATCTCTTTTGCCAATATTACCATATACACAGTCATAATTCACATAAAGTGGGAATAACCAAGCATCAAATCAAATATCATGAATGAGCAAACTAAGCAACCTGGCTATATTTTGCTCAATTTAACAGAGGAATGATTTCTCTTTTGAAAAAGAAAAGATTGTTTTAACACATTTGCCATACAGGTACACCACAGTAATAAATAGGAGTAATAAACAGGTTAGTAATTTTGTTTTACTAATGGGTTCTATTCACTCAATTTGTTTAATAGGTTTCTCACCAAAAACAAAAACAAATGATGTGCAGAATAAGAAAAAATAAATACTTAGTTACTGAAGATAATGATTTAGTTTTGGTTCTGTTCTCTGCCATGTTCTCAGTTTCTCTCTTCAATGACCACAAGAAAGCGGTCCAAAAGGGTTCAGGTGACTCAGGTTTAAAATGGGTTGGAAAGGTTCTGTGAAACAGATGAATATCTTTTAAAACCTGACATGAAGGAAAAGATGGTGGCAGAATATTTGGGGACAGTATGTTAAAGTTGCAATCTTTTAGAGGCAATGCACTAAACTTGGATTTTTAAATATTATCCTTAAAAAAGATGATCTTAAATGAAAGATACTGTGGAATTTCTCAAAATAAATCCATTCTAAGTCTGAACATGGACCAAGGATCTGAATTCTAGCATTGAACTGAGAATGATTGCCTGACAATAAGGTGGCATTTGACCTGGAGTCATGAAAAACTCAGCCCCATTAATCTCTGTAGGTGTTCCTCAGGATCAGAGTATCATTCCTATGATCTTCAATTGCTACATCAATGTTGAGAATGACTTGGAGGTTAAGGAGCTCATTAATCACAGGTGTAAGGCACTTCTGGAACTGGAAGCTGCACCATCCCTCAGTAGGAAAGAAATAGAGACGTCCAGCAAAAGAAAAATAATCCATGACCTAAAAATGGATAGATAGTGAAAAGTGCACAGAAAGTCCAGCAATGTTTTTGGACAGTTGTGACATAATAGAGTACTTAGTGTTGTCAAAGCCATCTAAGGCACAAACACCTTCAGTCTGACCTCACCGACAGCCAACAGTGGAGTGGAGGGGATAAAAAAAAAGCAGGAAATGCCAATATGCTGGAACAATTTTTCTGTCCTTGACATGGGTGCCATTGATTCCATCGCACAGCAAACTGTTTGACCCAGCCTTACTGCTAATCATGACTGACAATGTTTTAAAAAAAAAGCCTTATCCCAACTAAAATGTAACAAGTAATATCCTCCCAGAAACTTGGTGATGAAGATCTTTGGTCGTAAATGCATACCCTCATTATCCATTTCTGAGAAGATGAGATATTCCAAGGGATGCTATAGGTACAGTAAGCATAAGCATTTAAAAAAAAGTAAACAAACTCCAAACAAACCTGCTGTTACTACAAGGGAATACAGTCAGAAACAAAGTCATCACCAGTATCCTCCACGACTGCCTTCTCTCAGTGATTAAGGAACCATGTCCTGAATACCATCTATTCAGAGATATGTTCAGACATGATCTTCACTGGGAAACAATGGGGGGAACATGGAGGGAGAGGGGGCTGCATCAAACACTGCCTGTGGTCTTTTTGATCTTTTGAGCTCACTAGAACTTGTCATTGCACCAACCAGGAGGAGCTATGGAGCACTCGCCTCAAAATCAACTGCACACAGAAATTCATCTCCATTCATCATGACTGCAAGACACTATCTAGTGGATCTTCAACAGAGCCAATATTGGTGAAGTCTGGTGTAAATAAGGCTGAGTTCTTTCTCCTGGACTCATTTCAAACTTTCCACTGCACTTCACACTCTGCAAACTTCCCAGTGGAGTGGTGCCACTGGAAAACTGTTCCTGTTAAGACAAACTGGGTTCTAGACACATGGTAATCCAAACCTCAGTATTCAAGCTACAGCATACAGGTAATATTTGTACATATGCATGGGCACAAGCTGAACTGCAAGTCATTGTCAGCTCAGTCACAAAAGTATTTGAGAGGATGGGCTTTGCCTCAACACTTGCAAGATGAAGATCCTTCACCAACCTGCCCCATCTGTACTGGTCTCTGACAGTGACGGTTCACAGTGAGATCCAAGAGTACTTGAGCTACTTCCCACATCAAAGGTGCTGCCTCCTGGAAATAAAAACATTGGTGAAATTCACCATTATGTTTGCCAGCTTTGGTGAATTGAGAAGAGTACTTGAAGTTCAAGAACGTAAACACGAGGAATTCTGCAGACGCTGAAAATTCAAGCAACATACATCAAAGTTGCTGGTGAATGCAGCAGGCCAGGCAGCATCTCTAGGAAGAGGTACAGTCACGTTTCGGGCCGAGACCCTTCGTCAGGACTAACTGAAGGAAAAGCTAGTAAGAGATTTGAAAGTGGGAGAGGGAGGGGGAGATCTAAAATGATAGGAGAAGACAGGAGGGGGAGGGATGGAGCCAAGAGCTGGACAGGTGATTGGCAAAGGGGATATGAGAGGATCATGGGACAGGAGGCCTAGGGAGAAGGAAAAGGGGGAGGGGGGGAAACCCAGAGGATGGGCAAGGGGTATAGTCAGAGGGACAGAGGGAGATAAAGGAGAGAGAGAGAAAGAATGTGTGTATAAAAATAAATAACGGATGGGGTACAAGGGGGAGGTGGGGCCTTAGCGGAAGTTAGAGAAGTCAATGTTCATGCCATCAAGTTGGAGGCTACCCAGACGGAATATAAGGAGTTGTTCCTCCAACCTGAGTGTGGCTTCATCTTTACAGTAGGGGAGGCTGTGGATAGACATATCAGAATGGGAATGGGATGTGGAATTAAAATGTGTGGCCACTGGGAGATCCTGCTTTCTCTGGCGGACAGAGTGTAGGTGTTCAGCAAAATGATCTCCCAGTCTGCGTCGGGTCTCGCCAATATATAGAAGGCAGCACCGGGAGCACCAGATGCAGTATATCACCCCAGCCAACTCACAGGTGAAGTGTCGCCTCACCTGGAAGGACTGTCTGGGGTCCTGAATGGTGGTGAGAGAGGAAGTGTAAGGGCATGTGTAGCACTTGTTCCGCTTACAAAGATAAGTGCCAGGAGGGAGATACATGGGGAGAGATGGGGGGGGGGGAACGGATGGACAAGGGAGTCGCGTAGGGAGTGATCTCTGCGGAAAGCAGGGGAGGGGGGGAAGATGTGCTTAGTGGTGGGATCCCGTTGGAGGTGGCGGAAGTAATGGAAAATAATATGTTGGACCCGGAGGCTGGTGGGGTGGTAGGTGAGGACCAGGGGAACCCTATTCCTAGTGGGGTGATGGGAGGATGGAGTGAGAGCAGATGTCTGTGAAATGGGGGAGATGAGTTTGAGAGCAGAGTTGATGGTGGAGGAAGGGAAGCCCCTCGTCTCCCTCGTCCTGGAATGAAAAGCCTCATCCTGAGAGCAGATGCGGTGGAGACGGAGGAATTGCGAGAAGGGGATGCCATTTCTGCAAGAGACAGGGTGAGAAGAGGAATAGTCCAGATAGCTGTGAGAGTCAGTAGGCTTATAGTAGTCATCAGTGGATAAGCTGCCTCCAGAGACAGAGACAGAAAGATCTAGAAAGGGGAGAGAGGTGTCGGAAATGGACCAGGTAAACTTGAGGGCAGGGTGAAAGTTGGAGGCAAAGTTAATAAAGTCAACGAGCTCTGCATGCGTGCAGGAAGCAGCGCCAATGCAGTCTTCGATGTAGCGAAGGAAAAGTGGGGGACAGATACCAGAACAGGCACGGAACTTGGCGAATATAGTATGTGTATAAGAAAGCTTAAGAAATAAATTAGTAAGGCCTGACAACAGGAATTCTGCAGATGCTGGAAATTCAAGCAACACACATCAAAGTTGCTGGTGAACACAGCAGGCCAGGCAGCATCTGTAGGAAGAGGTGCAGTCGACGTTTCAGGCTGAGACCCTTCGTCAGGACTAACTGAAGGAAGAGTGAGTAAGGGATTTGAAAGTTGGAGGGGGAGGGATAGAGCCAAGAGCTGGACAGGTGATAGGCAAAAGGGGATACGAGAGGATCATAGGACAGGAGGTCCGGGAAGAAAGATGGGGGGGGGGACCCAGAGGATGGGCAAGAGGTATATTCAGAGGGACAGAGGGAGAAAAAGGAGAGTGAGAGAAAGAATGTGTGCACAAAAATAAGTAACAGATGGGGTACGAGGGGGAAGTGGGGCCTTAGCGGAAGTTAGAGAAGTCGATGTTCATGCCATCAGGTTGGAGGCTACTCAGACGGCATATAAGATGTTGTTCCTCCAACCAGAGTGTGGCTTCATCTTTACAGTAGAGGAGGCCGTGGATAGACATGTCAGAATGGGAATGGGATGTGGAATTAAAATGTGTGGCCACTGGGAGATCCTGCTTTCTCTGGCGGACAGAGCGTAGGTGTTCAGTGAAACGATCTCCCAGTCTGCATCGGTTCTCACTAATATATAGAACATTTTAATTCCACGTCCCATTCCCATTCTGATATGTCACCCCATTCTTACCCCACCCCCTATTTATTTATTTATTACTCCCCCCCTTTTTTTCCTCTCTCTTTTTTTCTCTCTGTCCCTCTCACAATCACTCCTTGCCTGCTCTCCATCCTCCTCTGGGCTCCCCTCCCCCTTTCTATCTCCCTAGGCCTCCTGTCCCATGATCCTCCCCCTTCTCCAGCTCTGTATCCCTTTTGCCAATCAACTTTCCAGCTCTTGGCTCCATTCCTCCCCTCCTGCGTTCTCCTATCATTTTTGATCTCCTCCTCCCACTCCCACTTTCAATTCTCTGACTATCTCTTCTTTCAGTTAGTCCTGACGAAGGGTCTCGGCCTGAAACGTTGACTGCACCTCTTCCTAGAGATGCTGCCTGGCCTGCTGTGTTCACCAGCAACTTTTATGTGTGTTGCTTGAATTTCCAGCATCTGCAGAATTCCTGTTGTTTGCATCAATATGAAAATGTACTTTTAATCCCCTGCTTTGTTTCTCGAGAGTTAAATCTTCTCATGTCCCTTAGATTTGCTGCTTTCGCCAGTGGATGATTCAAAACTTCAAGTTTCTTGTTGTTCTGAAAAATAGCTCAGTGTGTCAAATATTTCTTTGTAACTGAAACATCTCACATCTTATCCTTAATCCTATTTTTCAAAGCTGGCCTTTTTATCACGACTCCCTGAGTGATCTTTCAGGTTTATCTTTTGTCTCTCTGGTGCTATTATATTTTATGTCCATAGAAATAATATTGGAACCTCTTCCAGAATTATTTCCCTTCCCACCTTTCAAATATTTGGAAAAAGACCAATAGCTGTATCCTTGATACTTTTCAAAGTTCAAAGTAAATTTATTTTCAAAGGACATTTATGCAACCCTGAGATTCATTTTCTTCTGGGCATTAACAGTAAATACAAGAAAAATGGCACGCAACAGGATGGACAAACAATCAATGTGCAAATACAGAAAGAAAGAAAATGATAATACTAAATAAGCAATAAAGATCATGAGTCTTTGACTAGGTGTAGCATGTCCCTTCAGACTACCATTTCTTTTCATCTGAAAATATTTTATTCAGATGTGAAATGCCTTCACATTAAGAACCTGCTATTTAGTTGACTATATTCCTGAGAGTTTTGAAGCCCCACCCCCATTAGAATACTTCATTCTAATTAAAATCACTGAATAAAAGTTAACCCACTTCCAAATTTACCATGCACTTCCTGGCCCCACTGGAAAACCCAGAGGTTACACAGATATCATTTAGTTATTCATCTGTAGTCAACGGAAGACTCCAATGATAGATTTTTTAAAAATTATACTTCTCCAGAGACCAAGTAGCACATTCATTTCTACTTAGTACTGTTGTCAATGCTTCATCATGTGGCCAATATTCCACCCGAATTTTAATTACACATGAAATGTATCTGGGATGTATTTTATCTTTGCTCTTGTCTGCATATTTTCTACAAATGGATAATAATTAGTCAAACAGGATTATCTGGTAAGATATTTTTTTAAAAACTGCCAATTCTGAAAATCGAAAACAGAAAATGCTGGGAAAACTCAGCAAGTCCAGCCACATCTGTGTAAAGGAAAACGGTGACGGCTAAATTCAGGTTCAGGATTGAGCCCTGTGCAATCTGTGTAAAGGAAAACGGTCAAGGCTAAATTCAGGTTCAGGATTGAGCCCTGTGCAATCTGTGTAAAGGAAAACGGTCAAGGCTAAATTCAGGTTCAGGATTGAGCCCTGTGCAATCTGTGTAAAGGAAAACGGTGACGGCTAAATTCAGGTTCAGGATTGAGCCTGTGCAATCTGTGTAAAGGAAAACGGTCAAGGCTAAATTCAGGTTAAGGATTGAGCCCTGTACAACCTGCCTCTGTCTCCTTTGGAAAATCCATAAACAGACCCATTGCTCCCACATTGACTCTATCTTTTCTCTTCTAGTGCAATCTCTTCCCACTTCGAGGTTCAAAATTCCAAAGTAAATTTATTATCAATATTTATTTTCTAGCAGGAGTTCACAGTAAATACAAAAAAGCACAACAGAATCAGTGGAAGATTGTACGCAGCAAGACGGACAAAAAACCACTGTGCAAAAAACATCAAACTACAAATACAAACAAACAAATAAATAAATAAGCAAGCAAGCATTGAGAACGTGAGATGAAGAGTCCTTGAAAGTGAGTTCGTAGCTGTTGGGAACAGTTCAGTCATGGGGCGAGTTAAATTATCCACTCTAGGTCAAGATCTTGATTGTTGAGGGGCAATAACTGTTCTTAAACCTAATGGTGTAGGTCCTGGAGCTCTTGTACCTCCTTCCTGATGGCAGCAGCAAGAAGAAAGCATGGCCTGGATGGTGGGTGTCCTTGATAGATGCTGCTTTCCTGCATTAATAGCATCTATGATACTCTGCCACTTTCACCATTTCTAACTTTCTCGTTCCAATTGGCTCACCTTCACCACAGATGTATCTGCATCTCACATCAGTAGGGCTCCTTGGTTGAACTTGGTTTGAGATGTGTCTATTTTAATGCAAGAAGCATCATGAACAAGGTGGATGAGCTTAATGGATCAGCACTTGGAGCTATGATGTGGATGGTGCAGGGACAGGAATGGTTACTTAGAGTGCCAAGCTTTAGATGTTTCAGAAAGGACAGGGAGGGAGAAAAAGAGGTGGGGGCGTGGCACTGTTGATCAGAGATAGTGTCATGGCTGCAGAAAAAGTGGAAGTCATGGAGGGATTGTCTAATGAGTCTTTATGGGAGGAAGTTAGAAACAGGAAAGGGTCAATAACTCTACTGGGTGTTTTTTTTTATAGACCACCCAATAGTAACAGGGACATTGAGGAGCAGATAGGGAGACAGATTCTGGAAAGGTGTAATAATAACATGGTTGTTGTAGTGGGAGATTTTAATTTCCCAAATATTGATTGGCATCTCTCTAAAGCAAGAAGTTTAGATGGGGTGGAGTTTATTAGATGTGTTCAGGAAGGTTTCCAGACACAATATGTAGATAAGCCTACAAGAAGAGAGGCTGTACTTGATCTGGTATTAGGAAATTAACCTAGTCAGGTGTCAGGGCTCTCAGTGAGAGAGAATTTTGGAGATAGTGACCACAATTCTATCTTCTTTACCATAGCATTGGAGAGGGATAGGAACAGACAAGTTAGGAAAGCGTTTAACCAGAGTAAAGGAAAATATGAAGCTATCAGGAAGGAACTTGGAAGCATAAATTGGGAACAGATGTTCTCAGGGAAATGTATGGCAGAAATGTGGCAAATGTTCAGGGGATATTTGTGTGGTGTTCTGCATAGGTATGTTCCAATGAGACAGGGAAAGAATGGCAGGATACAGGAACCGTTGTGTACAAAGGCTGTTGAAAATCTAGTCAAGAAGAAAAGAAAAGCTTACAAAAGGTTCAAAAAATTAAGTAATGATAGAGATCTAGAAGATTATAAGGCTAGCTGGAAGGAGTTTAAGAATGAAATAAGCAGAGCCAGAAGGGGCCATGAGAAGGCCTTGGCAGACAGGATTAAGGAAAACCCCAAGACATTCTACAAGTATGTGAAGAGCAAGAGGATACAATGTGAGAGAATAGGACCAATAAAGTGTGACAATGGAAAAGTGTGTATGGAACCGAAGGAGATAGCAGAGGGAGCTAATGAATACTTTGCTTCAGTATTCACTACGGAAAAAGGACCTTGGCGATTGTAGGGATGATTTACAGCGGATTGAAAAGGTTGAGCACATCTACATTAAGAAAGAAGATGTGCTGGAGCTTTTGGAAAGCATCAAGTTGGATAAGTGTCCGGGACCAGATGAGCTGCAGCCCAGGCTACTGTGAGAAGTGAGGGAGGAGATTGATGAGCCTCTAGCAATGATCTTTGCATCATCAATGGGGATGGGAGAGGTTCCAGAGGATAGCAGGGTTGCAGATGTTGTTCCCTTGCTCAAGAAAGGGATTAGAGATAGCCCAGGAAATTATAGACCAGTGAGTCTTACTTCAGTGATTAGTAAGTTGATGGAAAAGATCCTGAGAGGCAGGATTTATGAACATTTGGAGAGGCATAATATGATTAGGAATAGTCAGCATGGCTTTGTGAAAGGCAGGTCGTGCCTTACGAGCCTGATTGAATTTTTTGAGGATGTGACTAAACACATTGATGAAGGTAGAGCAGCAGATGTAATGCATATGGATTTCAGCAAGGCATTTGATAAGGTTTCCCATGCAAGGCTTATTGAGAAAGTAAGGAGGCATGGGATCCAAGGGGACTTTGCTTTGTGTATCCAGAATTGGCTTGCCCACAGAAGGCAAAGAGTGATTGTAGACGGGTCATATTCTGCATGGAGGTCAGTGACCAGTGGTGTGCCTCAGGGATCTGTTCTGGGACCCCTTCTCTTCATGATTTTTATAAATGACCTGGTTGAGGAAGTGGAGGGATGGGTTAGTAAATTTGCTGATGACACAAAGGTTAGGTTGTGTGGATAGTGTGGAGGGCTGTCAGAGGTTACAGCGGGACATCGATAGGTTGCAAAACTGGGCTGAGAAGTGGCAGATGCAGTTCAACCCAGATAAGTGTGAGGTGGTTCATTTTGATAGGTCAAATATAATGGAAGAATATAGTATTAATGGTAAGGCTCTTGGC
Organism: Mobula birostris; assembly: GCF_030028105.1. Taxonomy (NCBI): domain Eukaryota; kingdom Metazoa; phylum Chordata; class Chondrichthyes; order Myliobatiformes; family Myliobatidae; genus Mobula; species Mobula birostris. The sequence continues at coordinate 39,634,257 of NC_092385.1, read as the reverse complement.
AGTGTGGAGGATCAGAGGGATCTTGGGGTCCGAGTCCATAGGACACTCAAAGTTGCTGCCCAGATTGACTCTGTGGTTAAGAATGCATACGGTGCACTGGCCTTCATCAATCGTGGGATTGAGTTTAAGAGCCGCGAAGTAATGTTACAGCTATATAGGACCCTGGTCAGACCCCACATGGAGTACAATGCTCAATTCTGGTCACCTCACTACAGGAAGGATGTGGAAGCTATATAAAGGGTGCAGAGGAGACTTACAAGGATGTAGCCTGGATTGGGGAGCATGCCTTATGAGAATAGGTTGAGTGAACTCGGCCTTTTTTCCTTGAAGTGACAGGGGATGAGAGGTGACCTGACAGAGGTGTATAAGATGATGAGAGGCATTGAGCACGTGGATAGTCAGAGGCTTTTTCCCAGGGCTGAAATGGCTAGTATGAGAGGGCACAGTTTTAAGGTGCTTGGAAGTAGGTACAGAGGAGATGTCAGGGGTAAGTTTTTTTACGCAGAGAGTGGTGAGTGCGTGGAATGGGCTGCTGGCGATGGTGGTGGAGGCGGATACAATAGGGTCTTTTAAGAGACTCCTGGATAGGTACACGGAGCTTAGGAAAATGGAGGGCTATGGGTAACCCGAGGTAATTTCTAAAGTAAGTACATGTTCGGCACAGCATTGTGGGTTGAAGGGCCTGTATTGTGCTGTAGGTTTTCTATGTTTCTAACCAGTCACCCCCATCAGCACACTCATTTGCTTGGCTGAACTTGTTCTCACACTGAATAACTTCTTCAACTCTACCCACTTTCTCCTGATCATGGAGTGACTGGTTTGAGCATGGAGCCTGTAGGAACACATTGCATGGAGGCAGTGGGAGGAGGCTGCTTGTTCTGAGATTGGCAGAGTTTTTTATGTGAACGTCTTGGAATACTGAACGCTATCAGAAATTCAACATTAAAACTGGGTGTAAAAAACCGGAAGTATGGTATGATAGTGTCTTTTGCCTTATTCTTGATTGACTTGTGTATTTCCACATTTTCTATCATTCATTTCAGCCCATGTGTCATGTTTCTTATTAATTCAGAGGAAATAATGTAATGGCAGACAAAAGTTGTGAAGTATGTTAGAGCGATGTTTGGGTTTAGGACATATATATTTAGCAATTGACTCTGGTTACCATTTTTCAGGTCTTAATGTGCATTGTGGATTTAATTTGGAGCACTGCTCTGAACAATGGGTTCCTAAAAGCAGTGAATCCCAGTGGTGTGGATGTGAATCAGGAGGTGTGGAGGTTGTATGTGATTTCAAAGAAATCATTGACCATACATTGTAAATATGGAGTTGTCCTTTGATGTTTGGTACATAAAATATCGAGCCCCAAGCTGGGCAGGCTGACCTTTTGGTAGAAAGCGTCTTGTTTTGTCGAATAAAGAAGCTGCTTTGTATCTACCAGTAATTTTCTCCGGGGTGACTTCATTCACGCAGTAACATTTGTTGTAGGAGTGGACCCACCGTGTGGCCAGCGATCTTAGCGGTCTAAGTGGGTGAGTATTTTAAAAAAATTAGCACCCACACTTGGATTTGTAGAGCTGAACTGGTAGATATAAAAGTAGTGTGAGTGTGCATGTGTAAGACTGGAAACTTTGAGTGTTAATTTGGTGAGACAGTGCCACCAGTTGCGAAAGGTGGTTACCAACGGTTCGGGACACCAGACTGGGGGCGTGGGAGCTGCATTTTCGCACACACGTTTTGCGAGTGTGATGCAAAGGAATACAGCAGGCATCTTGAGTGCAGGTGCTCAAAAGTGGCAGATTGCGGAGCACATACTCCGCGGTTTTACGAATGCACTGTTTAACTGGTACCCGTCATTTATATTTTGCGTAGTGTAGTAATTCGTGTAGAGATATTTCAGGGAGGGTTTTACCCAGATGTATCTGTTGGGGTGGCACCTGTATGAACCCTGATGATACGAGCCAGTCCGTGACTCTGATTACAACCATTCATGAGCCCCCTTCCCCCCTCCCGGAGAGAAACAGAGCATTTCGTCAGAGTTGCCCTGGCGCAAGCTCCAGGAAGTGGTTGAAATTCACCAGGTGCACCCTAAAGATATATGCATGTTGGTAGAAGCGAAGTGCCTGAGGAATATGTGGGACAGTATGGCCAAGGGGTGCGGAATGGAAGATGGGCAGGTACTGGGAACGGCAACAATGAAGAAAGATATCGCTCTTTTAAAGGGGAAGTAAGGCCGCGACTGGGCGGAGGTGAGAGTGACTAGGGTGCGATGATGGCCGTGATTCAAAGAGTTGATGAGACAGCCATGAATTATGCAGAACATAAATATCGAGTGTATGAGGAGTATTCCGGGTTGGATAATCCAGGGAGGGACGACCAAATTTTCCTGAAAATGATGAAGGAAGGCCTGAGCTCAGCCCACCAGGAAATTTTAGATTTCGGGATAAGGGTGGGGTCGACCAGCTCTGCTATAGTTTCGTGGGCCAGTGAGATAGACCAAAGGAAGTTCACGAGAAATCGTAACGTGGCTATAGTGGATGCAGCTGCTGTGATGACACAGCGGGTTTGTCTTGCTTGCCGGCCGCCAAGGCAATTACTGGAATAGACGTGGGAGGGTAAAGGAGTTGATATGCTACAGGTTCGGCCTGTTGGGACATGGTTGGAGGCAGTCCAAAAAAAGAGGAGAGAAAAACAGGTGAATGCCACAGCAGGCACGCAATCTCTCAACCTATCGGCTCCCAGTCTGACTGTCGATCTGGTCATAGAACTAGTAAAGACGGCTCCTACGTCAGAAAAAGATGCGGCGACTGCGCCCACTGCCAGCGCTGGTGACCCGCGGACGGACACGACAGCATTGGTAGGGAGCCGGCAATGTGATATGCTAGTGGACACAGGGAAATCGGTATCGATAACTGACCTACCCTTGCCAACAACCGGACAGGCTATTTATATCACGGGCGTAGGAGGGCAAACGGTGAAAGCAGACAGAAGCGAGTCGCAAATACTCGAAATCGGTGGAGTGTAGCTTCTCCGGGTATGTCCAAATAATGAGGGCACTATCCTTGGAATGGACATCCTAAGGGAATCAGGAACCGTTATAGATTCGGGAAAGGGAGAAATAATAGGGACAATTCAAGGGCAGCGAACATGTACAACCAATACACAACCTGGCTAGCATAGTCGCAGCTGCCACAATCATCAGAGACTGGAGCCAGCAGCGTGGGCTAGAAACAACCAAGACTCTGGTCGAGTAAAGATAAACCCAGTTAAAATGGAGTGGGGGGGGGGAGGGCCGTATAAATCCTGTAAGCAGTACCCTATAACAACTGACGCACCTGACGATACTGCGGCAACTACTTACTCGCCTAAATGGCCAGTAAAGAAGCCCAATGGATCATATACATTAACAATAGGCTATATACCGTCCTTAAGACAATGCCGAGATTGCATCCTATAGTGGCGAGCCCTGCAACAATCCTGAATGGCTTGTCTCCAGAACATAGTTATTTTTTTTCTCAGTCCTGTATATCGCTTCTGGATTTTGGAGGCTTCCCTTAGCATCTGAGTCCCATGACCGATTTGCCTTCACCTTGGGTGGGCAGCAATTTACATGGGCCAGATTCCCCCAGGAATTCCACAATAGTCCAGGCATTTTATGGCGCAGACTTTGGAAAAACTCAATCTAAATCCCTCCCGGTCGACACGCTTACAATATGCAGACGATCTATTGATCGCTTCGGAAGATGAAGCAGGTAATTTAGGGGCGATGGCCAGTGTTTTGGAGATACTGCGAGAGGAGGAGTCTAAAATCAGTCCATACAAAGGTCAGATAGGAAAAGAAACCGTACAGTACCTATTCCCCAGGAGAGGAAGGACATGTCAGATGACAGACGTTCGGCAATCAGCTTCATGTCTCGCGCAGCAGACGTAAGGGGAGTGAGGAAGGTAATGGGTCTATTCAGTTACGGCCGTAATTTCACACCAGGGTTCTCAGTGCGAGTGGCCCCGATAAAGGGCTTGGTTAAAGGAGGGACCCCCCCCCCTCCAGAGGAAGTAAAATGCACCCGCGGTAGGATTACCAGACGTGGTTCGCCCCTTTCAGCTATACGGCAGCAAAGCAATAGTGGTGCAGACCCGTGGGGACACAGGAAAGCCAGTATTCAAGGAAAAAGACACCTATTGCGCCGCGTGGGCAGTGCGAGTGGGTGAACCAATTGTAACGATGGGACACCTCATACAACACACACTCCATACCATTGCAGAGCCTCTGAATACCGGGAGGGAGAGAGCAGGCACTGCAGGTATTCGGCACGGACACCTAATACAACTGCTGGCAGCCCCGAGTCTGCCCGCGGAGGAGTCAGTAATTAAAGTTAGAGCTCGCCAGAAAGGGGACAGGACGAAGCAGAAAGGAAATGAAAGGGCAGGCATCACTGCCAAGAAGGCAGCAGAGGAACAAGACGTAATTGAAATTGCAAGTGTGCAGGGAGAAACGACGGAAGCCAGTTTAGTGAATTTATACGAAGAGGTGGAGACGAAAGAGAGCAAACGAGGGAACAGATGGGAGCTGGACCCACTGAGTGGAAGGAGTCACGGCGGCCACACCGTTTATTAGACAGATGCTACTGACGTTTAATCATGGTGTGATTCATCAGGGAAGGCAGCGCCTGATCACGACCCTCGAGGACTGGTGATGGGCGGGGATGTTAAGAAATTCTGCAGCCGTTGTATCATTTGTTCCCAGCATAACCCTGGTAAGGGCAGAAAGCTACAGCCAAGGGAACCCTGGAAAAACATGCAGATGGACCTCACAGGGCAGCATAGAACAGAAAAGGTATTGGGGAAAATAGATGGATTTAAATTAAAGCAGAGACAGCAAGTTCCACAACTTCGATGGCATTTCGGACTGAGAAAGATTGCACACGGCACTTGAAGGCAGTCACCCCCAGCTTGAATGGGGAGTGATTACAAATGAGCTGGGCCCTTTCAGCAGTCGGGCCAGCGATCAACTGGACAGTTCAGAAGGGGGTGCCACCGGCGAGAGTTCCTTGCAATCATTCAAATAGACACCACCCAAACCCCCTCCTGTACATGGATGAGAGGGCCTGTGAGCCTGATGCACCTACATTGCTGGTGCCCCTGGAAAAAGAATTTTAGCTACCGGAGAATGAAGGAGTGAAGATCGGCCAGCAGGGCAAGAGCCAACAGCTGTACAAGTCAAAGTATGTTCGGAGCTTTTGTGGCCCAGGAGAGTAGGAGACTCCCCTCCCCTCCCCAATAGGACGCCAGTTTATCGCGAGGTTAACCCCTAGCACTTGCCGGTGGACTGGAGCAGTGCGTGGTTACGTGCCTTGCTCAAAGGTCGAGACTCGAACCCACGACTTTCAGATTGTGAGCCCAACGCCCTAAGCACTTGGCACCACACCCAACAGCTGTACAAACGAAGCTGCATTTCTAAAGATTGTTCGAATTTCTGGAACAATCGCTTTGCTCAGCATTTTGTAGGTAGCTATAAGGGATGGTAGTGTAGATGCAGGGGCAGATAAAATAATTGGGGGGGGGAATTGCCGAGGAAGAGCATTTTTACTGCCCTATTTGAATAGAGCCTTCTTAAGGCTGGTGCTGGTCTTTCCTGGTACAAATTTATTTTTGTCCAGGAGGGCCAAGAGGAGGGATTGTTGGAGCCATTTTTGGGTTAAGGCCATATACATTTAGCAACTGACTTTGGCGACCAGTCTTCACATCTGAATATGTATTGTGGATTTAATTTAGAGTGCAGCTCTGAACAACGGCCCCTAAAGGCAGTGAATCCGAGATCAGACAATGCTGATTAAAATTCATTAAGATGTTTGAATCGGGAGGTGTGAAGGTTGTATGTAGTTTCAAAGGAAGCATTGTCCATACATTGTAAATATGAAGTTGTCATTTGATGATTGGGCCAGCAGACCTTTCTACTGAATAAAAAAGCTGCTTTCTATCTACCAGTAATTTTCTCTGGTGACTTCATTCACATATCTCCTATAATTAATTTAAAAATTCTGAGAAATAAATCCAAACATATATTCCATACTCTCAAGAGATTTTGCTGCAGATGCTGGAAATCCAGAGTAACACACAAAATGCTGGAATATCTTGTGTTGTTCTATATTACATACTATTCAATTTTGGCTGATTGACCCTCCTATTTGACATTTAAAAGCATGCAAGTCAGAGTATTCCTTTCTAGAATGTGCATGTTTTCTCTCAAATGCTCCAGAGAGTGGAAGTGTGCAAGATGCTCATTCCATTCAGGCAGGAAAAATCTATCTCTATCCAAAAGTTGACTTAAAATAAAGAAATACATTTTATACTTATGTATGTCCACAACAGTGCAAAAAATGAACTTCCCACCAATACTATATGGTAATTTGAAAACATGCTGGATTTGCTACTTTTCAGGAAAGATGGAATGAAATCTTGGCATCATACTTTGGGGAAAATACAATAATTTATTTCATTCCTATTTTAATTCTTCCTTCAAATTTTCTTCTCTGGTAATCATTGAGTGGCGTGCCAATACTTTGAATGGCTGGTGCGGAAAGGTTCATGTTTTCCGCTTCAGTTCCAGCTTTTTGTCCGAGGTGATTCCCGATAAATGCGGACAGATGCCAGCATAGAGATTTTATTACGATGCTCTCTATTACAAAGAACTCTGAATTATTCCAAAGTCAGGATTATTTTCTGTAGCTTTTAAACCATTTGTATTTGACAGTCTGTTGTTAATTGAATTGGAAATGATTTTAGTGTTTTTAACAATTTCAGGAATATTTTACTACCTCTTAGAATATTATAAAACTGACATTGCTTGAAACAAGTGATATTGTTGCCAAATGAGAACACTAAAATAGAAAATTGAGTTCATTAAGGTGAGTCTGTTAAACTGTGCAAGCCTTCCACTCATCATTGCATTCCAGCTAACCTTGTTTAAAGATTATGCAAGAATTCTGTGCATTTGGGTTAGGGAAATGGCTAATGTCAATCATTCTCAGAGGATCATTAGGTGTTGCCCAAATACTGGGTAAATTACTTCATGATGATGGAACATTGCATTCAAATGAAGCAGATCATTGCTTTGGACTTTGTCATCTGATATGTGGAATGGTGAATGAATGAGGGAGAGGAAATCGAATTATGAAGAAAATCTCAAATGTGCATAGTTCTATATGTTTGTGGTTTCACCTTGGCAATATTGCTTCAAGCAAAATCACTCACTTCTTTTAATTCTGTGGATGTTTGCCATTTATGGTATGCTACTAAACCTGATATCCTGGTAAGGGAAGTTTGATTTTTGACCTATGGCAAGGTCTCTAATCTTTGGTGGAGTTCTGGCAGTTACAACAAGGTGCCTCCATGTTGGATAAATGTAACAAATAAGTAACAGCTAGAACAATTCTTGAAAGTGAGGAAATGGATTATCTAGCTGATTGTCCTCAGTAACTTTCTATAATGAAAATTAGATTATGTTCTTTCAGGCGTTCACTTTCAAAAGTGTTCTACTGGGTGCTGATGGCCCACTGAGGCAGTACACTGTGTACTTGTTTTTGAAGTCTGAAGGAGGAAATGAAACTAAGGAAATAGTAATAGAAAATAGTCTTCATAAAGTGAGAAATTGTTTTAAAAACAAGCTGATATTAGCGAAGATTGCAACTAAACATATCTACATTTGAGAAGTTGCTCAACTGATTTTTTTTCCTCAGAAACTTTGAAAATAACTCTATTGGTTCTGCATTCTAAATTTGATGTATTTTGGTTGTAACATCTATTAACTGCATACTGATTTTTTTTTTAATAGATGTGTTGGCGTTTTGTAACTTGTAACACTTTACAAAGGATAAAAATACTGTGTGGGCTAGAAATTGGATCTGGCTCTGCCATCTTTTTGCAATGCAATTAGAACCAAAAATTATTCATTAAGGGACAAAATGGTAGCTGCCACATTTCTTCGTCAGGTATAATGCTATGTCAGAAATTTGACTCAGTATCTCTGATTGTGTTTCACTCTTGTGCTGATCTTATGATCTGCTGAAGGTTGTCATTTTTTTCAGGATTGCATGGGAAATTGAACTGCATTGAATTGGAAGTAACCATTAATCAAGTGGTTCCAAACAACCATTGACTAGAAAGAACATTTCACTGATTTTTGGTATCATAAACTATTTTTGTTTCTAGTGCTGAAGTTGGATCAGATGCCCTGACCAATCCCTCACTAGAAACCACTCTGTCGAACATTATTTTTGCATTTTCTGTGTACTAGTGTGAGAAGGCTGTCAGGTCTGATGACATATCTATCGTGGTAGCAAGGAAGCAGCAAATGCATGTATCATAACTGAAGCTGCAAAAGTTGGAGATTTCCCATTCAATAGCAGAGTGCTCAAATAAACTTGATTTCCTCATAGTGAACATAAGAAATAGGAGCGGGAGTAGGCCATCCGGCCCATCGAGCCTGTCCCGCCATTCAGAGCTGACTCCCGGAGCCATTTTGATTTACTGGAGATGAGGTGAGAATACTGCATAATGAAAGGAAGCGAAACATACGTACCAACTAAGGAGCAATTACTTTACTAACTTCAAAGTATCATCAGTTGCTAGCTTGTAGTACTTATTGACTATTAACGCCTCTATTGTAAATAGTGAATGATCTTGTAAGTAATTTCAAACTTACACAGTATATAAAATGATCAATATCCTTAACTGCTCATCAATTCTGTATAAAAATGGCACTTCTCTGTTCAGACTTTGGAACAGTGTGGTGACAGGGGCCATACTGTTCTCCCTGTGTATAAGTAAAATAATGTATGATTGAGGAATGAGTGCACGTGCGCAGAGTCCAGTTAATAAGTGGTGACACTAGGGAATCATTCAATAGTCTTAGAACAGCAATGTCGCGGTTGTCCCTCAGCCTGGTGGTAAGCGGTTTCAAGATTTTGTATTTCCTGTCCAATGGAAGGGGATAGATAATCATGTATCTGGATGATAATCATGTCAACACCTGCCATCTCATCTGCAAGAAGTAGTTTCAAATGTTAGCCACAAGGGATTCTGCAGATACTGGAAATCCAGAGTAACACACACAAAATGCTGTTGGAACTCGGGATCTATCTCCCCAACCTTGGATACATTTTTATATCTATTCTGTTACTGTTTTATTTGCAAATTCAACAAACACACCAGACCCTTCAAGAAACAGGAGGACTAAAGTATTGAATGTCCACAGTGTTTTCCTTGAAATCATTCAATATAATCTTGTTTGGGAGATCCTTGCCAATCAATTTTGAGCAAAGTGACATCTTTCTTTTTAGAAACCATAGAAACTACAGCACAGAAACAGGCCTTTTGGCCCTTCTTGGCTGTGCCGAACCATTTTCTGCCTAGTCCCACTGACCTGCACACGGACCATATCCCTCCATACACCTCCCATCCATGTATCTGTCCAATTTATTCTTAAATGTTAAAAAAGAACCTGCATTTACCACCTTGTCTGGCAGCTCATTCCATACTCCCACCACTCTCTGTGTGAAGAAGCCCCCGCTAATGTTCCCTTTAAACTTTTCCCCCCTCACCCTTAACCCATGTCCTCTGGTTTTCTTCTCCCTTTGCCTCAGTGGAAAAAGCCTGCTTGCATTCACTCTATCTATACCCATCATAATTTTATATACCTCTATCAAATCTCCCCTCATTCTTCTACGCTCCAGGGAATAAAGTCCCAACCTATTCAACCTTTCTCTGTAACTGAGTTTCTCAAGTCCCGGCAACATCCTTGTAAACCTTCTCTGCACTCTTTCAACCTTATTTATATCCTTCCTGTAATTTGGTGACCAAAACTGAACACAATACTCCAGATTCGGCCTCACCAATGCCCTATACAACCTGATCATAACATTCCAGCTCTTATACGCAATACTTTGATTAATAAAGGCCAATGTACCAAAAGCTCTCTTTACGATCCTATCTACCTGTGATGCCACTTTTAGGGAATTTTGTATCTGTATTCCCAGATCCCTCTGTTCTACTGCACTCCTCAGTGCCTTACCATTAACCCTGTATGTTCTATCTTGGTTTGTCCTTCCAACGTGCAATACCTCACACTTGTCAGTATTAAACTCCATCTGCCATTTTTTAGCCCATTTTTCCAGCTGGTCCAAGTCCCTCTGCAGGCTCTGAAAACCTTCCTCACTCTCTACTACACCTCCAATCTTTGTATCATCAGCAAACTTGCTGATCCAATTTACCACATTATCATCCAGATCATTGATATAGATGACAAATAACAATGCACCCAGCACTGATCCCTGTGGCACACCACTAGTCACAGGCCTCCACTCAGAGAAGCAATTCTCTACCACCACTCTCTGGCTTCTTCCATCAAGCCAATGTCTAATCCAATTTACCACCTCTCCATGTATACCTAGCGACTGAATTTTCCTAACTAACCTCCCATGTGGGACCTTGTCAAAGGCCTTACTGAAGTCCATGTAGACGATATCCACTGCCATCCCTTCATCCACTTTCCTGGTAACCTCCTCGAAAAACTCCAATAGATTGGTCAAACATGACCTACCACACACAAAACCATGTTGACTCTCCCTAATAAGCCCCTGTCTATCCAAATGCTTGTAGGTTCTGTCTCTTAGTACTCCCTCCAATAACTTACCTACTACCGACGTTAAACTTACTGGCCTATAATTTCCCGGATTACTTTTCGATCCTTTTTTAAACAACGGAACAGCATGAGCCACTCTCCAATCCTCCGGCACCTCACCTGTAGACAGCGACATTTTAAATATTTCAGCCAGGGCCCCTGCAATTTCAACACTAGTCTCCTTCAAGGTCCGAGGGAACACCCTGTCAGGTCCCGGGGGATTTATCCACTTTAATTTTCCTCAAGACAGCAAGGACCTCCTCCTTTTCGATCTGTACAGTTTCCATGATCTCACTACTTGTTTCCGTTAGTTCCATAGACTTCATGCTAGTTTCCTTAGTAAACACAGACGCAAAAAACCTATTTAAGATCTCCCCCATTTCCTTTGGTTCCGCACATAGCCGACCACTCTGATCTTCAAGAGGACCAATTTTATCCCTTACAATCCTTTTGCTCTTAATATACTTGTAAAAGCTCTTTGGATTATCCTTCACTTTGACTGCCAAGGCAACCTCATGTCTTCTTTTAGCCCTCCTGATTTCTTTCTTAAGTATTTTCTTGCACTTCTTATACTCCTCAAGCACCTTATTTACTCCCTGCTTCCTATACACGTCATACAACTCCCTCTTCTTCTTTATCAGAGTTGCAATATCCCTTGAGAACCAAAGTTCCTTATTCCTATTCACCTTGCCTTTAATCCTGACAGGAACATACAAATTCTGCACTCTCAAAATTTCTGCTTTGAAGGCTTCCCACCACCGATCACATCCATGCCAGAGAACAACCTGTCCCAATCCACGCTTTTTAGATCCTTTCTCATTTCTTCAAATTTGGCCTTCTTCCAGTTCAGAACCTCAACCCTAGGACCAGATCTATCCTTGTCCATGATAAAGTTGAAACTAATGGTGTTACGATCACTGGAACCAAAGTGCTCCCCTACACGGACTTCTGTCACTTGTCCTAACTCGTTTCCTAACAGGAGATCCAATATTGCATCCCCTCTAGTTGGTCCCTCTATATATTGATTTAGAAAACTTTCCTGAACACATTTTACAAACTCTAAACCATCTAGACCCCTAACAGTATGGGAGACCCAATCAATATATGGAAAATTAAAATCCCCTACCACCACAACTTAATGTTTCCTGCAGTTGCCTGCTATCATTCTGCAGATTTGCACTTCCAATTCTCTTTGACTATTGGGTGGTCTGTAATACAATCCCACTAATTTGGCCATACCTTTCCTGTTCTCAGCTCCACCCACAAGGACTCAGTAGACAAGCCCTCTAATCTGTCCTGCCTGAGCACTGCTGTAATATTTTCCCTAACAAGCAATGCCACTCCCCCACCTTTCATTCCTCTGCCTCGATCACATCTGAAACATCGGAACCCTGGAATATTAAGCTGCCAGTCCTGCCCCTCCTGTAGCCAAGTTTCACTAATTGCTACAACGTCATAATTCCACGTGTCAATCCACACCCTCAACTCATCCGCCTTCCCTGCAATACTCCTAGCATTGAAATATATACACCTCAGAAGATTTTTACCACCACTCACAACCTTTCTATTGGTGGATTTGCTTGAACTTTTAACATCATTTATTTTCACCCCAGCCACACTGTCAGCTCTGGTACTGTGGTTCCCATCCCACTGCAAATCTAGTTTAAAGCCCCCCCCCCCCAATAACATTAACAAACCTCCCTGAAAGGATATTGGTCCCCCTGTAGTCCAAGTGTAACCCGTCTCTCTTGTACAGGTCCCACCTGCCCCAGAAGAGGTCCCAATTATCCTGAAATCTGAAACCCTGCTCCCTACACCAGTTCCTCAGCCACTTGTTCATCCTCCAGAGCATCCTATTCCTACCCTCACTGGCACGTAGCACAGGTAGCAATCCTGAGATTACCACCCTTGAGGTCCTGCTTTTCAACTTCCTACCAAGCTCTCTATACTCACTGTCCAGGACCTCCTCACTCTTCCTTGCTATGTCATTGGTACCGATGTGCACCACGACATCTGGCTGATCACCCTCCCACTTCAGAATGTCATGCAATCAATCAGAGACATCCTTGACCCTGGCACCTAGGAGGCAACAAACCATCCTGGATTCTCTGTCACGACCACAGAACCTCCTATCTGCACCTCTAACTATCGAGTCCCGTATCACTACCGCTCTCCTCTTTTCCCCCCTCCCTTCTGCACTGCAGAGCCAGACCCAGTGCCAGGGATCCGGCTACTGCAGCTAGTCCCAGGTAAGTCATCTCCCCCAAGAGTATCCAATGCGGTATACTTGTTGTGGGGAATTGCCACAGGGGAACCCTGCTCTGCCTGCCCTTTCCTCTTCCCTCGCCTGACAGTGACCCAATTTCCTGTCCTCTGCTCCTTTGGCACAACTACCTCCCTGTAGCTACGATCTATAATCTCCTCATTCTCCCGAATGATCCGCAGGTCATCCAGCTCCTGCTCCAGTTCCCTAACGCGGTTTGTTAGGAGCTGCAGCTGGATGCACTTCTTGCAGGTGTCGTTGTCCTGAGTACGAGAAAATTAAAGCACCATGGAATGGAGTTATCAGATCTAAAATTAAACTATACAGCATTAGCATTCATTTTTGGCTGGGATTTTGTGTGGGTCAGGCCCTTATTAATGGGATGTTGAATCTGTTAAAGAATTATGCCCTGCAGGCCTTAAATTTTCATTGGCACAAGTGAAGCAGCAGAGAGAAATACGGAGTTTACCTTGTTTTCATGATTTTTTCCCAGGGATTCTAGTACAGAATTAAAGACTAATTTGTTAACTTTTAATCTGTATGTACAAAATCTGTCCCTATCAGGGCTCCAGAATCAGGTTTAATATCACCAGCATACAGTATGTCATGAGATTTGTTAACTTTACGGCAGCAGTTCAATGAAATGCCTGATAAGTAAATATATAGAGAAATATATATATATATTAAATAGTTCAGTTAAAATAAGCAGTGCAAAAAAATCAGATATAAAGTAGTGAGGTAATGCTCACGGGTTCAATGTCCATTCAGAAATCAGATAGCATAGGGGAAGAAGCTGTTCCTGAATTGCTGAGTGTGTGCCTTCAGGCTTCTGTACCTCCTTCCCAACGATAACAAAGAGAAGAGGGCATGTCCTGGGTAGTGGGGGTCTTTAATGATGGATGCCACCTTCCTAAGGCACCACTCCTTGAAGGTGTCTGAGGTACAATGGAGGCTAGTAACCATGATGGAGCTAACTTTACAAGTTTCTGCAACTTCAATCTTGTGCAGTAGCTCCCCCCACCCCCATACCAGGAAGTGATGCAGCCAGTCAGAACAGTCTCCATGGTACATTTGTAGACGTTTTGAGTGTTTTAGTTGATAAACCAAATTTCCATAAACTCCAAATGAAATATAGCCGCTGTCTTGTCTTAATCGCTGCATCAATATCTTGTGTCCTGGTTAGGGCCTCAGAGATATTGACACTCAGTTCAAAGTTCAAAGTGAAATTTATTATCAGAGTACGTACATGTCACCACATACAACCCTGAGATTCTTTTTCTGCGGGCGTACTTAGCAATTCTATAGAACAGTAACTGTAAGTAGGATCTGTAAACTGTAATTACATTGCCAATGCAGATACTGTATAAATAAATAGCAATAAATAATAAGCACAAAATAACAGGATAACAGAGTCCTTAAATGAGTATAGTTATCCCTTTCTGTTCAACAGCCTGATGGTTGAGGGGAAGTAACCGTTCTACAATGTGGTGGTGTGAGTCCTGAGGCACTTGTACCTTCTACCTGATGGCAGCAGTGAAAAAAGAGCATTGCCTGGGTGGTGAGGATCTTTAATGATGGATGTTGCTTTTCTACAGCAGTGTTTCATGTAGATGTGCTCGATGGTCGGGAGAATTTTACCCAAGATGTACTGGGTTGAATCCACTACCTTTTATAGGATTTTCGCTCAGGAGGGTATTGGTGTTTCCAATACCAGGTCGTAATGCACACTTTCCACCATACATCTATAGAAGTTTGCTAACATTTTTGATGACATGCCAAATCTCTTCAGATTCCTGAGGAAGTAGAAGCTCTGTTGTGCTTTATTTGCAATTATATTTATATGATGGATGCAGAACTGGGATAGTGACACCCAGGAATTTAATGTTACCGACCTTCTCCACCTCAGATCCTCTGATAATTACTGACTCACTGACCTCTGGTTTCCCGCTCCTGAAGTCTGCAGTCAGTTCCTTGGTCTTATGGACAGTGAGTGAGAGGTTGTTGTTATTACACCACTCAGGCAAGTTTTCAATCTCCCTCCTGTATGCTGATTCATCACCACCTTTGATACAGCCCACAGCAGTGGTGTTGTCAGCAAACCTGTTTATGGTGTTGGAGCTGTACGTAGCCACACAGTCATAGTTGTATAGCAATAGAGCAGGAGGCTAAGTAGACATCACTGTAGTGCTCCTATGCTGATGGAGATTGGGGAAGAGATGTTTTTGCCAATCAGAACTGACTGGGGTCTACAAATGAGGAAATCCAGGATCCAATTGCACATGGGGGCATTGAGGCCCTGGTTTTTGAGCTTACTGACTAGTTTTTTTCGGATTGATAGCGTTAAATGCCAAGCTGTAAACAATAAAGAGCATCCTGATGTTTGCGCCTCTGCTGACAAGATGTTCCAGGGTTGTGTGAAGAGCTGACGAGGTAGCATTTGCTGTGAACATGTTTCTTCAGTAGGTGAATTGGAGCCAAACCAAGTCGCCACTCAGACAGGAGCGATGTGCTTCAACACCAGCCTCTCAAAATATTTCATCACTATGGATGTGCCACTGGGTGATAGTCATTTAGGCAGGTTACCACGTTATTCTTGGGCACTGGTAAGATTGAAGCCTGCTTGAGTCATACCCTGCGTCACTCGGAAACTGAAATTGCTAACTCTCTCCACTTCTGATCCCTCTGTGAGGACTGGATGAGGATTCAATAATTAATTCAAAATTCAAAGTAAATTTATTATCAAAGTCCATATATATCACCATATGCAACAGTGAGATTCATTTTTTTGTTTGCAATCACACTAAATACGAGAAACAAAATAGAATGAATGTAGTTGATTCCCAACAGGATGGACAACAACCAATGTGCAAAAGACAACAGATTGTGCAAATACGAAAAGAAAGAAAATAAGTCATAATAATATGAGGCAATAAATATTGAAATCGTGACATGAAGAGTCCTTGGAAGTGAGCCCATGGGTTGTGGGAGCAGTTCGGTGATAGGGTGAGTGAAGTTATCCCCTTTGGTTGGAGAGCCTGATGGTTATGGGGTAATAACTGTTCCCGAATCTGCTGGTGCAGGTCCTGAGGCTCCTGTACCTTTTCCCTGATGGCAGCATTAAGAAGAGAACATGACATTGACAGTGGGGTCCTTGATGATGATGATTTCTGTAACAGCACTCCGTGTAAATGTGCTCAATGCTTGGGAAGTCTTTACCCGTGATAAACTGCACTATATCCACTACTTCTTGTAGGCTTTTCTGTACAAGGGCGCTGGTGTTTCTATACTAGGCTGTGATGCAACTAGTCAATATACTCTCCACCACGCATCTATAGAAGTTTATCAAAGTTGTAGATGACATGTTGAATCTCCTCGGAGTCGGCTGATGCCAGTGGCCGGAGGGACGTCGTAAGCAGTGTGCGAGGAAGTGGAAGCGAGGCAAGCAGGCAGAAGTCCATGCCAGGAAAAAAGCAAGCCCCAGCCGGCCGGATCTCCCATCCATTCTGCTCTCCAATGGACATTAAATTGGACTACATCCAACTCCAACGAAATACCTGGAGGGAGTACAGAAACGGACATGATCCCGGATGCCGTCATTCAGCTGTTTATTTATGTAACCATTTTTCCCCCAGGCCATAGGACCACCAACCTACTGCCCTCCACTGTGCCTATTGTCTTGTTTATTATCTATTGTAATGCCTGCACTGTTTTGTGCACGTTATGCAGTCCTGGGCAGGTCTGTTTTTGTGTTGTTTTACGTAGTTCAGTGTAGATTTTGTATTGTTTCATGTAGCACCATGGTCCTGAAAAACATTGTCTCATTTTTACTGTGTACTGTACCGGCAGTTATGGTCGAAATGACAATAAAAAGTGACTTGAATTGATCTTAGCAAACTTCTAAGAAGTTTGAGGTGTTGCCGTGCTTTCTTCGTAATTGCACTTGCGTGTTGGACCAGGATAGATCCTTTTAAATGATAACACCAAAAATTTTAAGTTGCTGACCCTCTTTACCTCTGATCCTCCGAGAAGGACTGGCTCACGGACTTCTAATTTTCTCCTCCTGAATTCAACAATCATCTCCTTGGTCTTGCTGACATTGAATGAGTTGTGGCACCACTCGGCCAGATTTTCAGTCTTCCTCTTATATGCTGGTTCATGTCCCAGTTGTTTCCTGGTTTATTGTTGTGTAAATTCAGCTGCCATGTGCACAAGTAATTCATAACCTGTCTTCCAACTGGCACTGGCATGATTGTTGGGAACAGGCATATCCGAAAGCCAAGTCAGTGCTGAAAACCATAGTTGCATCAGAGTGCAGCAATTTGGAAGGTCAGCACTTCAGCTTTGGCATATGCCTAAGCTAGGGTGCCAACGTTTAATAGCATTAAAGTCACTAGGTGCCAGCTGCTGTGTCTGTAACTGCCAGAACAGATTTGGAAGATCCACTGCATGATGATTTAGCCTGACTGTTGGGACATAATATATACTAGTTACCTTATTGATTTGGACACTGTGTTTACAAATTCACTGCAAACAGCTATTCATCTATGAACATTTGATTTGTAAATCTGCCATCATTGCTATTACCTCTTTACCTGCCCTTAATGGAGAGCTCTTCGTGTAATAATAATGTTGGCCATTTTCAGCCTGTATTGCATGTTTTTTTGGCGTGTGCCTGCCTGCGTGCGCGTCTGTGCATGTGCATCTGCGTGTGCGTGTGTGTCTGTGAGTGTGCGTCTGTGTGTCCGTGCGTGCACCCGTGATGATGTCTTTTCCACGGCTTTTACAAGGCGCGGAGCGAGAGGGAGACTGTGTGGCGTGCCACTACTCACACAGACATTTTCGCAGCATTTTTCCTTTTATTTTTACGAGGTTGAGTTGCGATCTCAACACTCAACCCGGCACGGATGGAAAGCATACTTCATCAAGTTATGGTATTCTTCATCAAGTTATGGTACTGTTGCACTGTTGTAACTATATGTTATAATTATTTGGTTTTTGTTAGTTTTTCAGTCTTGCTCTGTCCTGTGTTTTTGTGATATCACACCGGAGGAATATTTTATCATTTCTTAATGCATGCATTACTAAATGACAATAAAAGAGGACTGCGTGTCCTCATAATCTAAAAATTTAGCCTAATCATGGGACGATTTACAATGTCCAATTAACTTACCAACCAGAACGCTTTTGGACTGTGGGAGAAAACTGGAGCATCGGGAGGAACCCCACACGGTCATGGGGAGAACGTACAAACGCCTTACAGAATTGAACTCGGGTTGCTGGTACAGTAAAATGTTGTGCTAACCACTATGCTACCATGCTCAAGTGGTCTGATTAGTAAGTTTACAAATTGGTGGACTTGTAGACAGTGAGGGCATCAGAGGATACAGCATGATATAGATCATTTGGAAATGTGGATGGAAAAGTGGCATATGGAGATTAATCAGGACAAGTGTGAAGTGATTGAGAAGTCAAATGTAAGGGGAAAACATACAGTAAATGGAAGAATGTTACAAGCATTGATGTATGGAGGATTTTGAAATGCAAGTTGATAGCTCCCAGAAAGTGGCAATACAAGTACTGTAGATAGGATGGTAACGACCATGTGCAGGCAAATGGGATTAGTTTAGATTGGCATCATGGTCAGCACATTCATGGTGAGTCAAAGGCCCTGTTCTTGTTGTAATGGATTTTCACTGTCTTTGGGCAAGGGGACCTTTTCTTGCCAAGCTTAACTTTCTAAACATAACAGCTCCCACTTGTAAAGATTAATGTGTTGTTTATGAATATATTCCAACTAATATTCTTTGTTTAGCTTCTGGTTGTAAATGGGAGCCTTAGTTCTTCAGTTCTTAATCTAACTGGAAAGCCGTAATCAGTTTGCAAGTACAGCTTTGCAAACAGAAGCACTGTCTATAGAGCAGACTGCTGACGGGACAGCACCTGCCTTTTTGCTGAAGAAGTGCAGAGTAAAACAATGGGTTATTTAATTTAGTTTGTTTCAAAATAGACAACATTGGCTGAGTTGTTTAGGTCAAGGAAGCTCAAAGACTAGATTGATATTATCAATTAGTTGATGTGTTAATAGTTGGAAGACTTTTATACTCAGAGTTAGCTTCACAGCATCGATTGGGGGTACCTTGCGGTCTCTGCCTCTAGAGGACTGTGGATCATTCTGTTAAAAGTTATATTAAAAAAATTATCACATGTGTGAAGTCACCCAAGTGCCAAAGAAACTGTATGAATTTGGAAAGCAGTTCAGGTTTATTAGGAATGGGGTAAAGAACATTAAGAAGCATGATAGAAACATGGAATGAACTAGAATCCATTCATCTTCATTCAATATCTGTGACAGACGACTCATTCGTCTACAACTCATTATGTCTATTTATCTTATAGGAATTGTATCTGTGTTTTGGGAATCCTTTGTGTCTTAGAAATGGTTTGTAATTTGGAAACCTCTTATAAACTAGAAATCCTCTGAGTTTTAAATGTGTTCTTTGTTTGAATTTAAATATGTATCACTGAAAATAAAAAAGCTGTGTTTAAGTTACACACATAAAAGTTGCTGGTGAACGCAGCAGACCAGGCAGCATCTCTAGGAAGAGGTGCAGTCGACGTTTCAGGCCGAGACCCTTCGTCAGGACTAACTGAAGGAAGAGTGAGTAAGGGATTTGAAAGTTGGAGGGGGAGAGGGAGATCCAAAATGATAGGAGAAGACAGGAGGAGGAGGGATGGAGCCGAGAGCTGGACAGGTGATAGGCAAGAGGGATACGAGAGGATCATGGGACAGGAGGTCCGGGAAGAAAGACAAGGAGGGCGGGGGGGGGACCCAGAGGATGGGCAAGGGGTTTATTCAGAGGGACAGAGGGAGAAAAAGGAGAGTGAGAGAAAGAATGTGTGTATAAAAATAAGTAACAGATGGGGTACGAGGGGGAGGTGGGGCATTAGCAGAAGTTAGAGAAGTCGATGTTCATGCCATCAGGTTTAAGTTTAAGTTACTTTGTTATCCGGAGGTACCTTCTCCTTGGTAGAGCAGTGGGATCCATTGCTCAGACAGTGGGTATTGTCTGCTAAATTCACCATTAAGGATAAACAGGGAAGGGAATTAGATTTTGAAGATGGGGTAGTTACAGTATAACCCCCTTTAGTGAGGATACCCATGGTTATTTATATTGGACAGGGGTTAAGGTCTTTGTTTTAAGTTTAGAGCCTTGCAGTCAGCAAATCCAACACCATCACACTGTGCTGCGTTGTTCAATGTTCTGTGTGCTAACCTCCATTTATAAATAGCATTGAACTGTCTCTAGACATGCAATCTTGAGTGTAGAATGAGTAGAGCAGTGAGCTAAACAGGTATCCTTAACATATGCTTATGTTGGGTTGTCAGAGGAGGAGATGTTATTGCCAATCAGCATTGACTGTGGTCTCCTAATGAGGATGTGAAGGGTGCAGTTCCAGAGGGAGGTACAGAGGCCCAGGTTTTGAAGCTTACTGTTTGGTACTGAGTGTATGATAATATTAAATGCTGAGCTGTAATCAGTTAACAGCAGCCTGATGCTATCCAGCTGGTTCAAGGTTAAGTGGACAGCTAATGAGATTGCATTGCTGTAGACTTGTTGTGGCCATGGGGGAGTTGCAGTAGGTCCAGGTCCAGGTTCTTGCTCGGGCAGGAGTTAGTAGTTCTAACCTTGACAAACCTCTCAAAGCACTTAATCACAGTGGATGGGCAATAATCCTTGAGGCAGATTACCTACTCTTCTTGGTCATCGATATGTATGATGCTATTTCGAAGCACATGGGACCCAATGACTGTACTAGAGAATGAAGATATCCTTGAATACTCCAGCCACTTGGTTAACATAGTTTTCTGTACTCTGCCAGCTACACCATTGAAGTCCGCTGCCTTGTAAGTGTTTACCCTCTTGAAGCATGTTTTGATGTTGGCTTCCAAGATGGATATCATGGGGTCGCCAGATTCAGAGGGGATTCACACAAGTGTAGTTTCATTCTCCCTTTCAAAGTGTGCATAAAATGTGTTGAAATCATTGGGGAGTGAAACAAAACAGCCATTTATACTGTTGGGCTTTGCCTTATAGGAACTAAATGGCAAGCAAATCCTGCCACAGCTGCTGTGCATCCAGTTGTGTCTCTAACTTCACACTGAATTGCCTTTTCACTTTTACAGTGGCTTTCCATAGGTCATATCTGCCCTACTTGTTGGCTTCTGGATCATTGGTCTTGAGTGCCACAGATTTCACCCTTAGCAAACTGCTGGTTCATTTTCAGCTCCTGGTTTGGGTATGTACTTGAAGGCATACAGTCATCCACACAGGTCTTGACTGGTATTGACTGTGGCATATTCATTCACATCTGAAAATGAATTCCAGAGTATGGCTGTAACGTAAGGGTTAACTTACCTGCCAGATGAAAGCTGCTTCTGCCTGTTTGAATGTCGTGGCAGCTCTCTCCTATTAGCTGACTTTCGCATCATGCCACCAACTTCTGTATTTGGGTACTCCAGGGGTATAAGACTAGTGCATGTGGAACACTCTGTCCCCTTTTCACTGGGTCATGACCAGGGCTGAAGAATCATTGGGAAAGTGTGCTGCAGACTGGGGGGCTACACGCACACTTAGGTAAATACCTGCTTGTTAAATATGCCTAGCGTTGTAGTTTGGTAACTTGGGACATAAAGAAGTAGCTGTTCAAGTTAAAGTGCTACTAAAGTTGTAAAATTAATCAGCTCTAACTTGGCTACTAGCCTCCATAGTATCCAAGGCATCTTCAAGGAGTGGTGCCTCAGAAAGGCAACATCCATTATTAAGGACCCCGTCCTCCAGGGCATGCCCTCTTCTCATTGATACTGTCAGGTAGGAGGTACAGAAGCCTGAAGGCACACACTCAGCA
The DNA here is from genome assembly GCF_030028105.1 of Mobula birostris. Lineage (NCBI taxonomy): Eukaryota > Metazoa > Chordata > Chondrichthyes > Myliobatiformes > Myliobatidae > Mobula > Mobula birostris. The sequence continues at coordinate 39,612,409 of NC_092385.1, read as the reverse complement.
ATTCAGGAACAGCTTCTTCCCCTCTGCCATCTGATTCCTAAATGGACATTGAACCCTTGAACATGACCTTGCTTTTAAAAAGATATTTTATTTCTATTTTTACACTATTTTATATCTATACAGTATTTATAAGTGTGTGTATATATATTAAACACTCTTACTGTAATTACTTAACTTTATTTTTTATATTATCATGTATTGCATTGAGCGTCTGCTGCTTAGTTAACAATTTTACAACACATGCTGGTGATAATGAACGTGATTCTGATTCTGAATGTTTAGTGTCATAGTTTTTGAAACTTTAGGTAAGCCTTAGATGCTTGGTTGAGTGTTTCACTGTTGGTAAATAGTTAATGATCTTACTCACCATCAGTGCCTTATGTCCCACTTATCAAATCTGCAAACCTGCTTCCACCAAACAGTGGCCCAGTACGTTGATTCAAAGCAGTTGTGTAAACACTCCTCCACCTGCCTTGACTGTACCTTCACTGTCCTCACCACCGGGGCTGTGATCCTCAGTCTCTACCTGTGCCAGGAGTAGAAGAACAGCCAGGTGATCAAACTTGGTGAAGTGCGGGCATGGTAGGTGTTTCTGATGATGGTGTAACTGTCGTCAAGTGTGCTGGCGTCTCTGATTTCACAGCTAATATGTTGGGGGCTGTTGGTCAGAGACTTCTTCAAGCTGGCCTGGTTGAAGTCCTCTGGCAATGATCGGGAAGGCTTCAGGGTGTGCTGTGCTCTCTTGTATCTGTAATCACGGTGCTCAGTTCCTCCAGCACCAGTTTCAGATTGGCCAGGGATGATGTGTACCCTGCAAAAAGGATGGTGGCAGAAAATGCACAACATTTGACACGGCCTCCCGATGTTCCAGGTCAGGGGAGCAGAACTGAAATAGAACTGCCATGTCTGTGCACTATGATGAGTTAATCATGAAGCAAACTACCTTCCCCTCCCCCCCCCCACACCACACTCTGCCTTTACCTGATGCCACTATCTGGTTCCTTCAGAAGAAGGTGAAGTCCTTGGGATGGAGTGCTGGGGGTAAAACAGAGTACACAGCAGTCCGTTATATCCCTATGGTATGGCAATCTTGCTCAGAGGTGTTTAATTTTGTTTTTCAGAATCTACATTAACCAGGAGGATGGAAAGGAGGTGGAGCCTTAGGGCCCTGCAATTCTGTTTTACCTGCAGGTCGACCGGGCAGCCACGTTTCCTGGAATAACGGAGACTTTTCTTCACCTTCCAGCTGCTTCGCTTGCTCTCTGGGTGGTCTGTAGGCCAGATCAGAGTCTGCCGATTTTAAAGAATGATAGTTTTTTTTAAAAAAAAACTACTTGAAACTATGTTGCTTACATGTGGTTTTGCACCTGGCACATCCAGGAACTTCCTGTCTCCACTTTCACCATTAGTTTAATTGACTGTTTTTCTTTTATCTCCCATTCACTACGTGAACATAAGGCAAACACAGTGATTCTGCAGAGAAAGGTCTGCGTGCTCACTTAATGGTTTTAATTCCACCAACTGTTGCATGAAGCAGAATATTGCTCTCAAGTGCTGTAACCCAGTTCCTACCGTTTCAAGTTCCTGGCACAATAATTACCGGCGCAGTTTCTCTATTATCTTGGGTGATGATGAATTTCCTTTCTCTCCATGTTGACACTACTCTGGAGATTGTGTTTAATGAGTGGCAGCAGCCTGTCAGAGATTTCACTGAGTGGTCCGCTACAGTAACCAAATTTATTAGGTGACTAAGCAAATAAATTTCCCTCTGTGACATGAATACCATTCAACAAGTATCTCTTGATATCACTGTTAGTTTCAATAGCGTTCAGTGCGTTAGCAACTCAACATTGAGACCAAGCATTGACTAGATTTGTGCCTGTCCACAATGGCTACCTTGAACTTCCCGATACATGTCTTTTCAATGCCCCTTTCCAATTTACATACGAACATATCTATCCTTGGTTTTCTCCACTGCCTCGAAGAGGCCAAATGCAAACTAGAAAAGCAACAACTCATATTCCACTTGCTTAACCTGCAACCCATTTGTATCAACATTGGATTTTCTAATTTCTGGTAACTAAAAACCCAAACCCCCCTTTCCTCTCCTACCAGTCCGCTTAGGTTCTCCGTCCTCTGTTCACCTTTTTAACCCTTGCCCACCACCCCCGATACGTGGATGTACAGTATGTGCTGCTGTATGGTAGTCATTGAGGTAAGTTATCACATTCCTCCTGGGCACCAATGTGATTGAAACTTGTTTGCAGCAAGTAGGTAATCAAGCTGCTGAAGTGAGAGGTTGAAGATGTACGAAAGCACTCCAGCAAGTTGGTTACCACAGTTCTTCAGCGGTGGCCAGATACACCATCTGGGCCTGATGCTTTCCATGGGTTCAGGCTGGGCATGTACAGTGATAAAATGTTGTTATTACATTTAAACTGCAGTTACTATGAAGTAGGGAGCTGTTTCGGATAATTTGAACCCTGGATCCCATTAACAACGTTGAGACACATCACTCAATAATCTGTTTCTGTGTGTGTGTGTGTGTGTGTGTGTGTGTGTGTGTGTGTGTGTGAGAGAGAGAGAGAGAGAGAGAGAGAGAGAGAGAGAGAGAGAGAGAGAGGCAGGAGAAAACAAGCTGCTGGAGGAACTCTGTCAGGCAGCTTCTCTCTCAACCTGAATCATTCTACTGATGTTGCTTGATATTTTGAAATTTCCCTGAACACTGGAGTGTTTTTCTCTTCCTTATAAAGTGCCAGAGGAGCTTTCTTTTTTATGTATGAAAAATGCTAAAAAATACTCAAATTCCAATTGGTGTATATTTAAATAATTGTGAATTACAATGCATGGATGCCCAAGCTGTACACAGGATGAATAAATCAGAGTTGTACAGCATGGAAAGAAGTCAGTCAACTCAACTTATCCATGCCAACCTTTGGGCATTCTACCATATTAATCCCAATGTCCAGCACTTAACCCATAGCCCTCTGTGCCCAAGTAATTCACCTGCATGCTACTTAAATGCTATCAAAAACCTAGCTTTCCTCTCAGGCTGTCCATTCCTGGTATTTCAGAGGGGATATGAGGGGTCAATTTTCTGGGTGAAGAGAGTTACCTTCATATCTCCTCGAGCTCTCTTCCCCCTGCCCCTTAACTTAGATCCTCTAATTTTATCTGTCTCTGATAGGAATAAAGGTTTCCTGCAATCTACTGAAATGATAATTTTATATACCTCAATCATTTCCCCTCTTAACCTCTTCTGCACCACTAAGGCCAGACTTCTTAAGCAATGCATAATTCAACAGCTCCTACACAGGCAGCTTTCTGAAGAAACTCCTCTGCAGATATTTGTTCAAGTGATTTTCGGGTTTAGGTCATTTACATTTAGCAAATGGCTTTGGCTACCAGTCTTCTGTTTCTTGAAAATGTATTGTGAATTTAATTTGGAAGAATGCATTCCTAAGAGCTATGAATCCTAGTTCACAGACGCTGCTGGCGTCTGTGGGATGAATGTGAATCAGAAGGTGTGAAGTTTGTACGTAGCTTCAAAAGAAAGCATTGTCTATACTTTGTAAATATGGAATTGTTCTTTGTCTTTAGCAAATAAACATCGAGCCCCATGTTGGGCCAGCAGACCTTTCCACTGAAAGTATCTCCACATGATGCCTGCTGTACCTTGTTTTGTCGAATAAAGAGGCTGCTCTGTATCTACCAGTAACTCTCTCCAGTGGTTTCATTCACACAACAACAATATTGTTAATGGTTCTTGAGTTTCTCTAAGGAGCATCGCTGTTGAATTTGAGAATTACCCAGATACATTGTGCAGTGCACACTTTCAGGGGTTAATATCAGGAGCAGTCATTGCAAAAAATAATTTGTATTTGTTTACCATCTTTCATGGCAGTCCGAAATATTTTAAAGCCAATTTAGTATTTTTTGTAAGTGTTCAGTAATGAAGGAAATGTTGCAACTAATTGATACACAGCAATCTCCCAGTAATGATAGTGATAATGATCTGTTCTTGGTGATGTTTTTTTAAAGGGTAAATAATAGAGAGGATACCACGAATTGACTTATGTGATCTTTCAAGTAGTGTCTAGGGATATTCCACATCCACCTGACAGAACAGATAGGACCTTATCCAAAAGTAGCTCTTTCAATAGCCCATTACTCTTCCAAATATTGCCCTAGAGAGTGTTGTGCTGAAGCCTCTGTAAGAAGAACTGGAATCGTCAAATCTCTGGCACAAATTTGAGTGTTCTCACTGAGTCACAGCTGACACTGTCTGGCTTCGAATTTGATTTTTCACATGCCTCTGTGAAGCACTCTTGAATACATTTTGTACGTACACTACGATAAATTCAAGTTATTTGATGAAAAAAAAATCTATGTTAATATTCCTAAATTGTTTAATAACTAGGAATGTACCAAAGGACTAAATAATAATAAATGTAATACTCCTAATCAAAATTAGAAAATGATGAACCAGGTAATTATAGTCCAATTAGCTTCACATTGGTTGTAAGAAAATGAGATGACATTAATGAACAATTAGATAAAGGCTAAAAGGAGGCAGTTAACATAGATTTCGAAAGAGCAGGTCATGCTTGACTAATTGAATTCTTGAAAGAAATTGCTGAATATATGGCCAAAAGGAAGATTTTGGATGTAGTGTACGGAATTTAAAAGATCTAACTAGGAAGCATGAAGATAATGCCCTTTAATGTCATATGTATAATGGTAGTTTTTAAAATGCAAAAGTCATTTTCTGACTTAAATATAGAAGGAGAAGAGCATTGTTTGGACTGTCCAAATCTAGCTAGTTGTGAGCCTTGGTCCACATTCAGACCTCTCCTGTTCTGCATGTATAAAATTTTAAATTGTAATCAGAGGACTAATCACCACTTTAAAAAAATCAATTACTGGACATATCAATCTTTGAGAGAGAATGCAAGTCAAAATAAGTAAGTTAAATGAATGTGCTAATGATCTGGGAAGGCTTGTTAGGTTGGCCATTTCAAGTGTAGGTAGGTGGCAGGAGAATAAGGTGGAATTAGTTAATTAGGTTATGGGAGAAAATCAGGATTAGTGTAGATTAGTTGCTTGATAACTGGTATGGATACAATGTCTTGAAAGCGCTGCCTCCGTGCTGTTTGACCCTGTGACTATATCAGAAGCATGTGCGAGGTTTGCACAAAATTAAGTTTTGGGGAGAGGGAGTAGTCTGAGGCGCTACGCAGTAGGGGGTTAGCTTGGACTGAACATCTGCATGTTAAGTGCTTGGTTCCAAGTGGGACACAGCTTAGTGAGAACCTCAGAGAAAGATCAAAGGGAAAGCTCTAGTTGTAGCTGATCATGCCCCGCAAACTTTTACTTTTAAGGTACCCAGTCGGGGGGAGTAGCCTGGGTAGTCACCAGATGCCAATAGATTGACCACTTCAATGCAGACTGCACTTGGCAAATATGAGTGGCTCAGTGAATAGTTTACTGGATTATTGGTGGATTGTCATTATATCAAGATTCCACAGATTTCAATTTTAAACAAAGGTAAATCACCCCAGGAAAAAAAACACTCATCTGTTGTCATTTACTGCCCCCCCCCACATCTGGAATCCTGCACATCTGATGGCAGATCAATCATAGCACCTGGAACAAAGCAGACATGTGGGGAAAATCTGGGCAGGATGAATGATAGAAGAATGTGAAGAAGATCTGGGAAGGGCTGGATATTAGAGGACGGGAGCAAGAATGTGTCAAGTAATAGATAAATTATAGTTTGAGGAAGAATACCATATTATACATACAAGAGGCCAGGTATGCTGAAAGATTGAGGTTAGTGGACTACACTAATATGCGATCAGTGAGGGGTTCAATTCAATGTGGATAAATGTGAAAGAGGATATATTGGGAGTCCTACATTTTTGTAGAATCCAATGTCCTTCGTGGAATTGTTGTCACTAACTTCTAAAACTGTCCTTGTTCCTCATGGCTGAGTCTGCCTTTACTGGCTAATTGCTGGACATATGTGGAAGGGCCAGTAATGGCCAGGGTTTCCGTGTCTCTGTTTTTGTATATATGCTATATCACTATATGCCACCATGTGGTCTTGGCTTCAGAAAGATGGAAGATTAAGAACTCAGACTGTGGGTTAAGCAATATACCTCAGGGTAGATTCATTGAACAATAAACAGATGAAGGAATTGCATCAAATATTGTAGCTATACAGTAATTACAGACTATTTTAGGGACATCAGAAACAATGAAAGCACTGTAGCTACACTGTAAGACTCGAAAACCAGTTCCTTATGTGGCTGTTTGTTACCATGGAATCTTTGGTCTGCCTTAGTGCTGTTGGCTATAGAATGATTATTGAGCCAAATACAAATCCACAACCAACAGCTGCTGACTAGAGATCTGTCTGTCAAATGCACTGCAAATAAACAAAGTCCTGTCCTCTCAGATCTATTTAGAATATCCTCAGATCTTGCCAAAGAGAATCAAAACAACGTTTGCTATGCAGATGGTCCTATCACTTAAAGGAGAGTTCTTACAGTAGAACTGTCAAATGAAGCACAAACGATCAAATTCATACTCTTTGGGCACTCTTGCTGAAACCTCTGGTCTCATACTGATGAGAGAAAAATACTTAGTGACTAGGATGTTACAAAATGCATTTTTAGGATGATGCCTTCTGCATAATTCTATAAATTTTTAAAAGTCTGACAAAGCCTTAAACAGTCATATATTATGTGGTTATGTTAGAGTGATTTTTGGGTTTAGCACATGTGCTGTAGCAGTTTACCGACTACGGCCACTAGCTTTAGGTTCAATATGTATTGAAGATTTAATTTAAAATGCAGCTCTGAACAGTAAGTTCCTAAAAGCCTTGAATCAGAGACCAGACAATGCTGATTAAAATTCATTTAGATGTCTGTGGTATGGGTGCAAATAGGTTGTGTGTAGTTTCAAAGAAAGCATTGTAGATGCATTGTAAATATGGCATAGTCCTATTGTAAATATGGAAAACCTGATGCAGTCTGCAAAAGAACTGTGACTTGGGAGATTATTTGTTTTCCAGCAAGACAATGACCCCAAGCGTAAAACCAAAGCTACACAAGAATGGCTTAAAAACAACAAAGTTAATGTCCTGCAGTGGCCAAGTCAGAGTCCAGACCTCAATCCAATTGAGAATTTTTGGCTGGACTTGAAAAGGACTGTTCCCTCATGATCCCCATGCAATCTGACAGATCTTGAGCAGTTTTGTAACGAAGAATGGGGAAAAATTGCAGTCCAGATGAGCAAAGCTGACAGAGACCTATCCACATAGGATCAAGGCTGTAGTGGCTGCCATAGGTGCAGCTACTAAATACCGACTTGAAGAGGGTGAATACTTATAAAATCAATTCATTTGTGTTTTATGTTTGTAATTAATTTAGATCACTTTGTAGAGATATGTTTTCACTTTGACATGAAATAGTTTCTTTCTCTTGATCAGTGTCAAAAAAGCCAAATTAAATCCACTGTGATTCAATGTTGAAAAACAATAAAACACGAAAACTTCCAAGGGGTTTGAATACTTTTTATACACACTGTAAATACATAAGATAGCTTATATACAGTATAGATTGATACTAGGCACAGGACTGTATGTACATAAGGTGACTGACAGGAAATGATAAAGCAGTGGTGGTGTGGAGAGGTGGGTTAGTGGCTGGAGGTGTTGATTAGTCTTACTGTTAGGTTTTGTAACTTCAAAACATTAAACTAATTCAGATGAAAACATGGGAGTCTGGGAATGCAGGTTTAACTTTGAGTTTACTTTAAGTGAGGTGTGCAAGTATCGTGTGGGAGTGTGATGACGCGTGCAATTAACGTGTTGTTACATATAACCTGTAATTAATTATTTAAACAAGCAAGAATACTTAAACAATATATAAACAAGATCATTCAAATATTTTTGAAATGATAAAGACACAACGCTCCTCCCTGCTTAGCTATAAACTCCAACTCAATAGATGCATCTCAACTATATACACAGTATATTATATTATATAACTGCTATATACAGACCTCCACAGCATAGTAAATTTTAAATTGTTGCATTCAGGTCTGAAAGTTTAATAGCTGTGGAGGATTTCTTACTCTTGTGGGATAATATTTTTCCTGACAGGTGTGACATGGCTGTGAAACAATCTCAGGTTCTGGGGCCTCCACCATAGTGGTTGTAGGAGTTGACTCTGGGACTGTAGGAAGTGGTTCCGACAGCTCTGCACACCTCTCTTCTTTTTCCTCTCTGGATTTACTTTGATCATTTTCTTTTTCTTTCTCACATTCCTTCTCTCTTTCACACCTTTCTTTCTTGTTTACATTCCTTCTCTCCATCTCTTCCCTTTTTTTCTAGTTTGTGCATCTTGATCTTGGAAAGGTGGATTTAGTTCACTGGCGTATTCTCTTATTGATCTTTCTATTGCATCCTTTACGATCTGAACTCGCTTCTTGGTTTCCTCATCCACAACATCATCTGATGTATGCACTGCTTTTGTATCTCTATTGACTCCTTTTTACTTTCTATTCCTCCAGCTGAGCTTTGATCTTCGCATCTACATTTACAAGCAGCTTTTTGTCTCCCACTCGAAGTTAATGCAGAGTAGATTTTGTTTCTCTATACTCACAAAAGCTGAATGCTTGCAACTTTTTTGAAGCTCTCTTCCATCTTAAAACCATGCCACAGTTTTCAAGTAACTGCCTGATTAACATGTCAGAAACTTCCTCAGACATGTTGCCTACAAAAACTTGTAGTAAGGCCACTGTTTTTGTCACTTCCACATTTCTTCTGAGCAGCAGGATCCTTCCTTGGTCCAATATGCTTTCCAACCAGGGGCAAAGATGTTGGCATCAATACCTGCTTGTCCTCTATTGGGCAATACTTCATGGTGTTTGACATAGAGACAGTTGTGGTATCATCCAGCACGTTTCTTATTTCATTGCAGGGAATGCGACATGCATAAGGTAGGTGGATCTCCAATCAAGTTGTAGTTGTCTCAGCCAATCGCGCCCCACAATGCTGGTCCTTCTGTTTTTTATCACATACAAGCTCAATGTGGCTTGCTGGTTGTTGTATTTTCCGCCGTAGATGTCATTCCCACAGGAGTCATCTTTTCTCCAATATTAGTTCTCAGTTGGATACCTGAAGACTTCAGTTTAGTATCTTTGAATTGTGTCTCAAACTCAAATTGCCTCTCTTATTGTGGAATTGCTGAGACAGTTGAACCAATGTCTAATTCAATTTTAATTAATTTGCAGTTCACTTCTGGAGTATGCCATATTGCTTGTCTATTAATTTTCACACTGTAAATCTTAAAGCTATACAATTCAGTGTCACTCTCATCATTATCAGATTTTTTTTTATCAACAGTGCTCTTTTTGAAATTGCAACTTGACTTTTTAGCCTTTTCTCTTTCCTGAGCATTCCATTTATTTTTGTCTGCCCGACATGCTCTTTGGATGTGACATACTTTGTTGCATTTTCTGCAAGTTTCACCTTCCAGTCTGCGTCAGTCTGGGGTGTACATGAGCCCCTGCCACAACAGTAACACAATTTGTTCGACCAGGCTGGTTTCTGTTTTGACAATGCAATTTTTTTCACACTCACTTTTATTCCAGACTGCAACTCCATTGCACCTCTATCTGTGGTTTCCATTGATACAGAGATTTCCACTGCTCTTTTAAATGCAGGCTGTGCTTCATGTAAACTGCAAACTGTATGCTTTTAAACCCAATGCACTTAGCAAAATTGTCACTCGCTTATCATTGGTCATTTCATTTGCTTCAAAATACTGTTCTAGTATATTCGTATACATCAGCTAATTAACTGTTGTGTATCTTTCTGATGCAACCAGCCATTTCTGATTTTTATTAATGATTATTTGCACCGATATTCACTCTTTATGAATCTATAAATTCTGTTTACAGCCTTTTAAAAAAAAACTCGATTGTGTCTTCACTTCTGAAGAACATATGTTGCTCTGTTTCAGCATTGCTGTCGCTGCGTTTTATTTTATTTCAAACATCTTGCTGACATCTAACAGGTCAGTAACCGTGTCAGATTCATTTCAAAAAATACCTCATCGCCAATGTTATGTTTTGTAACTTCAGAACATTAAGCTAATTCAAAGGAAAACACGGGAGTCTGGGAATGCAGGTTTAAGTTTGAGTTTACTTTGAGGTGCGCATGTATCATATGGTGGCGTGATGATGTATGCAATTAACATTTATATATAATGTGTGTGTGTATATATATATATATATACACACACTCACATCCACAAGATCACTGTCGTCAAACTAGAGTTTCTAGAAAGTATTGGGACCTAGAGGCAAAAGAAAATATAAGTTAAAAAGTTAAAAGTAATAGCAGGAATCCACTGATAGACCAGATGGAACTCACTGCCTGAGTACTGCCTCTGCCCAGAACATCGGGAGGACCCGGCAGCATCACAGCGGCAGTCCAGGAGCAGCATTGGAATCTGCGGTAAGATGCTGAACTTTAAATAACTTGAGAGACTGTTTCATGGAAAAGAGCACTGCTGTCACTGCGTTTTGGGTTAGCTCGAGCTTCACGTCACAGGGATTATTGCGTGCAGGTGCTTCTGGGAAATGGTGTGAGATTTAAGAAGAGATTGGGAACCTTCGGGAGGGGTCGCCTGGTTTTGAAAACATAACGGTCTATTAGGGAGCAGAGAGGTGCAGGTCGGAATCCATCCATAAAGTCCGGAGAGGTAGCCAGTTTTTTCACCTAATGACAAATAACTAGTGTCTTATGCCTTATGACTAGTGACTAGTGTCTTATGCCTTGTGACTAGTGTCTTATACCTTATGACTAGTGACTAGTGTCTAATGTCTAATCACTAATGTCTAATGGCTAATGGCTTACGGTTGATGGAACTATCAAACTGCCGCACTTGCGAAAAATAAAAGGAAGAAAAAGGAAAAGTTGTTTGGTCATTGAGTGGAATCTAGTTAAAAAACCTTCGGGTAGACGCATTCAATCCCTTTCAAGTGGGGAAGCTGCACGTGTTCAAAGAACAAAAAAAAATCCAACTTGACAATCACTCAAATATTATTGAAATATTAAAAATGAAACATTTACTGCTTGGGAAAAGTAGCTGTTTTTGAGTCTGGTAGTCCTGACATGGTTGCTACATAACCCCCTTCCCATTGAGAGTGGGACAAACAGTCCATGAGCTGAGTGGGTGAGATCCTTCATAATGTTACTATTCTGACATATTTCTTTATATGTCCTTGATGGTGGGTAGGCTGGTGTAGGTGAAGCATTGGGAAGTTTTGACTACCCATTGCAGAGACTTCCTGCCTGCCACAGTCCAGGTTCCGTACCATGCAGTGATGCAGCAGGTTAGGATGCTCTCTCCTATGCATCTGCAGAAGGACACCAGAACAGGTGTGGAAAGACCAGCTCTCTTCAGCCTCCTTGGAAATTAGAGTTGGTGAGCTTTCCTGATTGTGTAGGATGTGTTCTAGGACTATGAGAGGTTGTGTGAGATGTGCACTCCCATGAGTTTGAAACTGCTCACAGTCTCCACTCTGTGGCACTGATGTAAAGAGAGGTGTGAATGGTGTGGGTTCTCCTAAAGTTGGTAACCATCTCCTTTGTCTTGTTGACATTGAGGAAGAAGTCATTTGCCTGGCTCTAGGCCTTGAGCTCTTCCATCTCCTGAGTACTGTCCTTGGCTGAGGTGTTAAGATGAGGTGGCCCTCCCCCACCCCATTCCAACTGCTGAATCAGGAAATTAATTTTTAAAATCCTGTAATTTCATGGCATTTTGTGCGATTCCATTAGGAGCTGGAATTCTCAGCAATACTCTTCTAACCTTCCAAGAGGCTAATTATAGTGGCAAATTAATGATCTAGGAATAAGTTGTCTACACAGTCAGAGAATGATAGTTGATGTAGAGAAACCAGATGGAAAGAATATGATTGTGGAGCATGTAATATTTAAGCATTTCAAAATGTTACCAGTATTGCCAACTAGAAAGAGATCAATTAAAGGTGTTTTAAACAAACTTCCTTTTTGCAGTACTGATGGTGCAGTTGGAATGTCTCCCTTTCATTTTAAGATATGGCTTAACTGCCTGGACAGTATTCGTGTTCAAGTTATTAAACAGATAATGTAGCATGAGTTGGTCATTTTCAATTAAGTTCCTGGAGAAGGCACTTTTTTCTTCTTCTTGTGCCACTTGATCCAAAATTGATTCTACTAAAAGTACATAAATCAAGTTTGTGATCTTTGCCAGGTGAAATTTGTGCTAATTGCAAAACTGGATTGGACAATGATCAAGATCCTCATAAGCGTGCATAAATTTTCCCAATGCCAGATATAAACCAAATGAAGTCAAGAATAGTGCAGTGCACATTTCGTCATTTTCCATGTAAGCTGGTGCTGAAAAATACACAAAAACACCCATTATGTTTCGGGGACAGAAATCTGCATGAAGGACCACAGTCATAATTAAAGAAGCTGCATATCATTTGCACAGTCTGGGCTTAACCAGTCCTTCAGTGCTCATTGAAATGATCAACTGCTGAACTATGTATTCAATGGGTGCATCAACACTTGTAGCAACACTGACAGGAAATTTCAGGACTGGAGTCACCGTAGCCTCCTTCCTACCTTGCTGCTAAAATACTCATGTCGTCTGAATTTGCTCCCACCAGATGTAGCCTAACTTACTAACAGTATGCACCTAGAGCCCACATCTTGTTTTCTAATTTGTGACACTCAAGGCCAGTGCCTGTGTTTTGACTTTGAAAGAGCTACAGAGATCAGAGATGTGGCCCATATTCAGAACAGTAAATAGCATTTAGGGAGAGTATCTGTGAACTCTATCTATACTAAGGCTTTGTACTCATTAAGCACATGCAGCTTCAATAGATTGTTCAAATTTGTTATCACATGTACACAAAGAGTGAAATGCATCATAAATATGAGAAATCTCCAGATATTGGAAATCCAAAGCAGCTCACACAAGCTGCTGGAGGAAATCAGCAGGTCAGGCAGTATTTGTGGAAATTAATAAACAGTTGATGTGTTGGCTTCTTCAGGATTGGAAAGGAAGGGGAAGACACTAGAACAAAAAGGTGGGGAGAGGGGAGGGGGAACAGCTGGAAGGTGATAGGTGAGCCAGATGGGTAAGAAAGGTGAAGAGCTGAAGAGGAAGGAATCTGATAAGAGAAGAGAGAGGAACATAGGAGATAGGGAAGAAGGAGGGGACCCAGGGGGATGTGACAGGCAGGTGAGAAGAAGTAAGAGGCCAGAGAGGGGAATAGAAGAAGAAGGGAGGGAAATTTTTAACCAGAAGGAGAAATCAATGTTCAGGCCATCAGGATGGAGGACACCCAGACAGAATATAAGGTGTTGCTCCTTCCCTTGAGGGTGGCCTCATCATGGTACAAGAGCAGGCCGTGGACGGGCATGCTGGAATGGGAATGGGAATTAAAATGTTTGGCCACTGGGATGATCCAATTTTGATGGATGGAACAGAGGTGCTTGAGGAAGCCCAGAGTCCGTGTACCCTTTGTCTGCATGGACATCCAAACTTGGGATCACTTACACCGTTCCCGTTAAGCTAAGCGGCTGCGCAACGTTGAAGTAATTGAAAAGCTCCCCTGTGCATCGCCTTTGTTGCTGTGCATCTGGAACTTCCTTTGATATACTGTTAATATAATTTTGAAATCATACTAATTTTGAAATCAATCTAATATAATTTTGAAATCTATGTTAATATAACTGTGAAATACCAAATTTCAAACCGGAATATGGATTTTGGAATGAATTCAAATTGCAGCTTGGAACAGTAACTCACTCTTTTTCTCTGTCTTTCTCTTTCTCTCTTTCTCTCTTTCTCTCTCTCTCTCTCTTTCTCTCTCTCTCTTTCTCTCTCATCTTTCCCCCTCTCCTCTTCCTCTCTCTCCCATCTCTCCACTCCCTTCTCTCCTCTCTCTCACCTCTCTCCTCCTCTTTTTCTCCGCTTTCTCTTTTTCCTATCTCTCTTATCTGTCTCTCTATCTCTCCTCTCACTCTTATCTGACCGTCCTGTCTCTTCTCCCTCTCTCTCCTCCCTCCTGCTGTCCTCCCTGCCTCTCTCCCCTCCCTTTCTCTCCTTCCTCTCTCCTCCCTCTCTCTTCCCTCCTCTCTCTCTCCAACACTTCTCTCTCACACCACTCTTTCTCCACTCTTTCTCTCCACCTTCAGCCCTCTCTCCACATTCTCTCTCTCCACTCTCTCACTCCCTGCTTTCTATCTCTCCCACTCGCCCTCTCCCCAGTCTCTCTACATACACTCTCTCGGCACACGCTCTCTGTCCATACTCTCTCCCCGGACCCTCCTTGGTCTCTCTCTCTTTCTCTCTTTTCTCTCTCTCTATCTCTTTCCCCCCTTCCTCTCTCCTCTTTCTTCTCTCCCTCTCTCTCTCCTTCTCAGTGCTCTCTTCCTCCTCCCTCTTTTCTGCTCCCTCTCCCCTCCCTCCCTCTGTCCCTCTCCACTTCCTCTTCCTCTCCCTTGCCCTCTCACCTCCCCCCTCCCCTCATCATCTCCACTCTCATCTCTCTCCACTCTCTCTCTTCTCTTGCTCCTCTCTCACTTCTCACACCCCTCTCTCCCACTTCTCTCTCTCCACTCCCTCTCATCTCTCACCACTCTCTACTTTCTCCAGTCTCTCTCTTCTCTCATTCCTCTGTCACCCCACCCCCTTTCCCTCTCTCTCCCCCTCCTCACTTTTTCTCCTATATCTCTGTCTCTGTCTCTCTGCTGTCTCCACACTCTCTCCTCTCTCTTCTCCCTCTCTGTTTTCTTTCTCTCTTCACTCTTTCCTCTCTCTCTGCTCTCTCGTCCCTTCTCACCTCCCTCTCTCCACAGGCTCTCCTCGCTCTCTCCTTTCTCTTCCCTTTCTCTTCTCTCTCTTTCTCCTATCTCTCTCTCCTCTATCTCTCTACTGTCTCTCCTCTTTATCTCCTCCCTCCTGTTCTCCTCCTTTCCACACCTCCCTCCGTCTCCCCTCTCCATCCCCTTTCCCTCTCCCCTCTCCCCTCTTCCTCGCCATCTCTTCTCCATCTCTCCTCTCCCTCTTTGCTCTTGCTCTCCCCTCACCCCTTGTACTCTGTCTGTGCTACCTCGCTCCTCTCTCTCATCTCTCTCCCCCTCTCTCCCCCTCTCTCCCCGTCTCTCCCCCTCTCTCCCCCTCTCTCTCCCCCTCTCACCCCTCCCCCTCTCTGCCCCCCTCTCTCCCCCTCTCCCCTCTCATCCCTCCGCCCTGATCCCTCTCTCTGCCTCTCTTTCCCTCTGTCCCTTCTCTCCGTGCCCTCTCTCTGTCCTCCCTCTATCTCTCACTCCTCTCTCCATCCTCTCTCTTCATCCCCTCTCTCCTCTCTCCATTTACCCTCTCCCCTCTCTCCCTCTCGCCCCTTCTCTCCCCTGTCTCACTCTCCTCTCTGTGTCCTCCGTCTCTCATCTATCTCTTTCATCTCCTCACTCTCATCTCCACTCTCTGGTCTCTCTCCCACTCTCTCTCTCTCTCTCTCCTCTCTCTCTCCTCTGTCTTACTCTCTTATTTTTTCTCTCTCTCACTTCTCTCCCATCTCTTCTTATTCTCTCTTCTCTCTCTCTGCTCTCCCACTCTGTCTCGTCTCACCCTCTCTCTTCTCTCCCTTTTCTCTCTCCTCTCTCTCCCCCTCTCCTCTCTCAATTCTCCCTTCCCCACACTCTCACCCACTTTCTCCCCTCTTTCTCTACAGCACTCTCGCTCCCCAGCTCTCTGTCCCAGTCCCTCTCCTCTCTCTCCTATCTCTATCTCAGCTAAATCTCCTGTATCTCTCCTGTATCTCTCCTCTCTCTTTCATCCCTCCTGCTCTCTTCCTTCCTACTCTCCTCCCTCCCTCTCCCCTCCCTATCCTCTCTCTCTCCACCTCTCTCTCCCTCTCACCTCTCTCTCATCTCTCTCTCATCTCTCTCTATTCTCACTGCTCTCTCTCCTCTCTATTCTCTCACTTCTCTCCCCTCTGCACCTCTCACCCCCTCACCCCCTCACCCTCTCCCCTCTTTTTCTCCTATCTCTGTCTCTGTCTCTCTGCTGTCTCTCTATCTCTCTGCTTCCTTCTCCCTCTGTTTTCTCTCTCAGTCTTTACTCTCTCCCCTCTCTCCTCCCCTCTCCCCACCCACTCTCTCCCCTTTTCTCTCTTCCCTATTTCTCCCCTCTCTCTCATATTCTCTCACTCTTTCTCCTCTCTCCCTCTCTTTCGTCTTTCCTCTCTCTCCACTCTTCTCTCTCTATCTCTCCTCTCTCTCACCTCCCTCTTTCCTCCCTCTCTCTACACCCTCTCCTCGCTCTCTCCTTTCTTCTCTCTCTCACACCTCTCTCCCCATCTCTCTCCTCTCTCTTTTTCCTATCTCTCTCCTCTATATCTCTGCTGTCTCGCATCACTCTCCTCTGACTTCTGTCCTCTCCCTCTCTCCTCTTTCCTCTGTCTCCTCCTCTCTCTCATTCTCTCATCTCTCTCTATCTCTTTCCCTCTCTCCCTCTCCCTTCTCTCTCTCTTCTCTCACTTCTCTCTTCCCCCCTCTGCAGCACTCTCTCTCCCCATCTCTTTGATCATCTCTCTCCTCTCTTCTATCTCTCAGCTGTTTCTCCTTTATCTTTCTCTCCTTCCTCCCCCTCTCTCTATCATCTCTCTTCCCTCTCACACCTCTCTCTCCCCTGTCTGTCTCCTCTCTCTTCTCTCCCTCCTCCCTCACTTCTCTCCACCTCTCCCCTCTTTTTCTCTTATCTCTCTGCTGTCTATCTCTTCGCTCTCTTCCTCTGTTTTCTCTCTCCTCAATCTTTACTCTCTTCTCACTCTTCTCTCTCTCCTCCCCTCTTTCCTCCCTCCTCCACCTCTCTCCCATCCCTCTCCACTCCCTCTCCCCTCCCTCTCCTCACTCACTCTCTCCCCTTTCTCTCCTCTGTATTTCTCCCCCTCTCTCATTTTCTCAGTCTCACTCCTCTCTCTCTCATCTACCCTCTCTATCCACTCTTCTCTCTCCTCTATCTCTCCCCTATCTCACCTCTCTCACCTCCCTCTCTCCCTTTCTCCACACCCTCTCCTTTCTCTCCGTTCTCGTCTCTCTCTCACCCCTCTCCCCCTCTCTCTTTCTCCTATCTCTCCACTGTCTTGCCTCACTCTCCTCTGACTACTCTCTCCTCCCTCCCTCTCTCCTCTGTCCTCTCACTCCTCAGTCTCTACTCTTTTGCACCTCTCTCTCCTTCCTACCTCCTCCCTTCTTCCTCCCTCTCTCCTCCCTCCCGCTCTCCACCCTTTCGATTTCTTCCCTCCCTCTCTACTCTCCTTTCCCTCTCTCCTCTCTCTGTCCTCTCTCTCTCTCCCCTTTCTCTCCATCTCTCCTCTCTCTCCTCTACCTCTCTCCTCGCAGTACCCTCTTTCTCTCTCTTTCCACACTCTCTCTCTCCCCATACTCCCTCCCATTCCCAAACCCCTCTCACTCCACAGTTTATCACTCTCTCTCAACATTGTCCCCACACACATTCTCTCTCCCTTCTGTCTCCCTTTCTACTTTGTCTCTCTTTCCACTCTCCTTCTCTCCGTACTCTCTCTTCCCACTCTCTCAATCCTCACTCGCTCTTCACACTTGCACGCTCTTTCTCCGCACTCTCTCCTCGTAACTTCCTCTCTCTTCTCTCTCCCCTCTCACTCTTCTCTCAATCTTCTCTCTCCATTCTTTCTCTCTCCTCCCTCTCTCACCTCTCCCATTCTCCTCTCTCACCCCTCTCTCTCCTCTCTCTGTTTTCTCTCTCCCCTCTCTGCCCCTCTTTCTCTCCTCTGTCTCATTCTCTCAATTCTCTCTTCCCTCACCCTCTGCCCCATTCTCTCCCTACCACACTCCCTCTCCCCATCTCTCTCTGTACCAGTCTCTGTCCTCTCCTATCTCTCTATTGCTGTCTGTCTGCTGTTTCTCCTCCCTCCCTCTCTCCTCCTTCTGTCTTCCCTCCCTCTCCCCTCCCTATCCTCTCTCTCCCCCTCCCACCTCTCCACATTCTCTCTCATCTCATTCTCCACTCTCTCTCCTCTCTCTCTATTCTCTCTACTTCTTATCCATTCTCTCTTTCTCTTCCCTCTCTCTCCTCTCTCCTCTGTCTTCCCCCACCCCACTCTCTCGTCACCCATCTACCCTCTCCCTTCTCTCCCCTCTCTCTCCCTCCTCTCTCACTCTTCACTCTGACTCCTCACTCTCTCTCCAACTCTCCTCTCCCTCTGCACTCGCTGTCCCCCTTGCCCCACTCGCCTCCCTCTCCACTCTCATCCCCAGTCTCTCGACCATCTCTCTGCCCCCTCCCTCTCTCCTCTCTCTCCCCCTCTCTCACTCTCCTCTCCCCATCCTCTCTCTCTTCTCCCTCTCTCTCCTCACCCATCTACCCTCTTCCCTCTCTCCCCTTCGCCCCTTCTCTCTTCCCTGTCTTATCCCTCTCCCACTCTCCTTTCTGTTCTCTGTCTCTCCTCTCTCTCTCTCACTCTCATCGCCTCACTCTCACCTTCTCTCTCTGGTCTCTCTCCCACCCTCTTTTTTTCTCTCTCTCTCTCTCTCCTCTCTCACTCTCTCACTCTCCTCTCTCTTCTCTCACCCATCTCTCTCGATCTTCCCTCATTCTCTCCTCTCTCTCTGTCTCTCTCTCTCCGCTCTCTCTCTCTCTCCTCTCCCACTCATTCTCTCTCTCCTCTCTCCCTTCTCTCTCTCCTCTCTCAATTATCTCTTCTCCCCATCTCTCTGCCCCAGTCTCCTCTCTCTGCTATCTATCTCTATCTCTCCACTGCTTCTCCTCTATCTCCTCTCTCTCCTCACTCTCACTCTCCTTCCTCCCTCTCCTCCTCTCCTGTCTCCCCTCCCTATCCTCTCTCTCTCCCAGTCTCTCCCCACTCCCTCTAATCTCTCCACTTTCTCTACTCTGCCTCTACCCTCTCTCTCCACTCTGTCCTCTCTCTTCTCTCACTCCTGCCTCACCTCTCTTCCCCCTCTCCTCCTCTCCCCCTCTCTTATTCCCCTCTTTCCCTCTCTCTCTCCCCTCTCCCCCTCTCTTCTCTCACTCCTGCCTCACCTCTCTTCCCCCTCTCCCCCTCTCCCCCTCTCCCCCTCTCCCCCTCTCCCCCTCTCTTATTCCCCTCTTTCCCTCTCTCTCTCTCTCCCCCTCTCTTATTCCCCTCTTTCCCTTTCTCTCTTTCTCCTACCTCTCTGTCCTTGTCTCTCCTCTGTCTCTCCTCTCTCTTCTCCCTCTGTGTTCTCTCTCCTCACTCTTTTCTCTCTCTCCTCCCCTCTCCCCTCCCTCTCTCCTCCTCTCTACCTTCCCTCTTCGCTCTCTCTCTCCCCTCCCTCTACCCTTCCTCTCCCCTACCGCTCTCCTCCCCTTCTTCTCCCCTCCCCATCTCTCTCTCCCACCTCTATCCCCACTTCCTCTCCGCTCCCTCCCCACTCCCTCTCCGCTCTCTCTCCTCCTTCTCTCTCTCCTCTCCCATTCTGTCTCCTCTCCCTCCCTCTCACTCCCTTTGATCTCTCTCTCCCATCCCTCTGATTTTCTCACTCTCATTCCTCTATCCCCACTCTCCCTGGTCTCTCTCTGTTCTCTCTCTCTTGTCTTCCCTCTCTCTCCACTCTTCTCTCTACTCTGGCTCTCCTCTCACCTCCCTCTCTCCACACCCTCTCCTCGCTCTCTCCTTGCTCTCTCCTTTCTCTCTCCTATCTCCCTCTTCTCTCTCTCCTCTCACCCTTCTATCTCTCCCCTCTCTCCTCACTCTCTACTCCCTCGCACCTCACTCTCTCTTGTTCCTCCTCCCCCTTCTACTCCCTTCCGTTCTCCTCCGTCCCTCCTCTCACTCTCTCCTCTCCCCTCTCTTCTCTCCTCTCCCCTCTCCTCTCTCTCTCACTCTCTCATTTTCTCACTCTCACTCCTACCTCTCTGTTCTCTCACTCCCATCTCTCTTGATCTCCTCTCTCTTTATCTGCTCTCTCTCATCTCCCTTTCTCTCTCCCCCCTCTCTCCTGTACACTCCCTCCCCCCCCTTTGTCCCACTCTCTCTCCCCCTCTTTTCTTTTCTATCTCTCAATCACTCTCTGTCCTCCCTCTCTCTCCTTCCTCCCTCTCCCCTTCTTCACTCCCTCTCCCCTCCCCACCCTCTCTCTGCCACCTCTTTCCCCACTCTCTCTCATCCCTCCCTCGTTCCTTTCTATCCTCCGCTCTTTTCCCTCTCTCCTCTCCCCCTCCTTTCTTTCTCACTCCCTCATTTTCTCACTTTCCTATCTCTCTCTTCTCTCACTCCCATCTCTTTCGATCTCCTCTCATTCTCTCCTTTCTCTCTATCTCCTCTCTCTGCTCCCTCTCTCTTGCCCCTCTCTCTCTCCTGCACTCTCCCTCCCTCTCTCCTACCTTCTGCTCTCCTCCCTCCCTCCTCTCACCCTCTCTGCTCCCTCTCTCCTCTCCCTCTGTCTCCCCATCTCTCCTCTGCCTTTCTCCAATCTCTCTCCTCCTTTCTCTCTCTCCTCCGTCCCGCTCTCTTCCCACCCCTGCACTCCTTCCTGCTGTTCTCCATATACTCCCTTCCATACCTCTCCCCTCCCTCTCCTCCTCTCCTCCTCTCCCTTCTCCCGTCTCCACACCCTCTACTCCCTCTCACCTCCCTCTGCCCTCCCACTGCCCTCTCCATCCTCTTTGTCTCCCCTCTCTCTCCCAC
Source organism: Mobula birostris (assembly GCF_030028105.1). NCBI lineage: Eukaryota > Metazoa > Chordata > Chondrichthyes > Myliobatiformes > Myliobatidae > Mobula > Mobula birostris. The sequence continues at coordinate 39,591,625 of NC_092385.1, read as the reverse complement.
CAATCTCTCCCCACTCCTCCTCTCTCTCTCTACTCTCTTTCTCTTTCCTCTCGCTCTCACTCCTTCTCTCCTCCCTCTCTCCCTATTTCTTCTCTCTCATTTTCTCATTCTCACTCCTCTGTCTATCTCTCTTGTCTTCCCTCTCTTCGCTCCTCTCTACTCTATCTCTCCTCCTTCTCACCTCCCTCTCTCCTCCCTCTCTACACACTCTCTCCTTGCTCTCCTTTCTCTCTCTCCTCTCTTCACTCTCCTGCACTTCTCTCTCTCCTCCCACTCTCTCCTCCCTTCTGCTCTCCTCCCACCCTCCTCTCACTCTCTCCTCTCACTCTCTCCTGCCAGTCTCTCCTTTTCTTCTCTCCTTTCCATCTCTCCTCTCTCTGCCTCTCTCCAAGCCTTCTCCTCTCTCTCCACACACTCTCTGCTCACTCTCTCTCTCCATGCTCCCTCCCTCTCTCCACAGTTACACTCTCTTTCCACACTATCTCCCCACAGACTCTCTCTCCACTCTGTCTCCCTTTCTACTTTGTCTCTTTTTCCACTCTCCTCTCTGTATTCTTTCTCTCCACTCTCTCTCCACACTCTTACTCTGCACACCGTCTCTCTCTGCACCCTCCCTCCCTCCTCTGCCTCTCTTCCCTCTCTCTCCTCTCCATTTCCCTCTCTCTCCCCTCTGTTTCTCCTCTCCCTCTGTCCTCTACCTCTCTCTCCTCCCTCCCTCTATCTCTCTCTCCTCCCACTCTCTCACTCCCCACTCCTCTCCCTCTCTCCCTATTGCTCTGCTCCTCCTCTCTCCTCTCTCCTGTCTTCTCTCTCTCCTCTTTCTCCCCCGCTCTCCATCTCTCCTCTCTCTCTCTCCTCCACCTTTCTCCAATCTCTCTCCTCTCTCTCCATTGTTTCTTTCCTTTCCTGCTCTCTCTCCCCTCCTTCTGTCTCTCCACACTATCTCACTCTCTCCCCACAAACTCTCCCTCTCCACTCTTGCTCCTTTTCTAATTCGTCTCTCTTTCCATACTCTCTCTCCATACACTTGCTCCCCACTCTTTCTCTCCCCACTCTTTCTCTCCCCACTCTTTCTCTCCCCACTCTCTCTCTCCCCACTCTCTCTCTCCCCACTCTCTCTCTTCCCACTCTCTCTCTCCCCACTCTCTTACACCCCACTCTCTCACTCCCCACTCTCTCTCCCCACTCTCTTACACCCCACTATCTTACACCCCACTCTCTCTCTCCCCACTCTCTCTCTCCCCACTCTCTCACTCCCCACTCTCTCTCCCCACTCTCTCTCCCCACTCTCTCTCTCCCCACTCTCTTACACCCCACTCTCTCACTCCCCACTCTCTCTCCCCACTCTCTCTCTCCCCACTCTCTCTCTCCCCACTCTCTTACACCCCACTATCTCACTCCCCACTCTCTCACTCCCCACTCTCTCACTCCCCACTCTCTCTCCCCACTCTCTCACTCCCCACTCTCTCACTCCCTACTCTCTCTCTCCTCTCTCTCCCTCTCTCTCCATACACTCTCTCCCCACTCTCTCACTCTCCACTCTCTCACTCCCCACTCTCTCTCTCCCCACTCTCTCACTCCCCACTCTCTCACTCCCCACTCTCTCACTCCCCATTCACTCTCTCCCCACTCACTCTCTCCCCACTCTCTCACTCCCCATTCTCTCTCTCCCCACTCTCTCTTCACACTCTCTCTCTCCACACTCTCCTTGCACTCTCCTCTCTTGATCTTCCTTCTCTCGCTCTCCTTCCTCTCTCTCCTGTCTCTCTCCTCTCCCTCTCTCACTATCCTCTCCCTTTCTCTCCCCTCCATTTCCCTCTCCATCCCTCTCCCCTCCCCTTTCTCTCCCCTCTCTCTCCCCCTTTTCTCCTCACCCTCTCTCCTCAATCTCTGCCACTCTCCTCTCTCTCCTCTCTCTCTCTCTTGCTCTATCTCCTCTCCTTCTCTCCCTCTCTCTCCCCCTCTCTCCCCTCTCTCTCTCTCTGTCTCTCCTCCATCTCATGTCTCTCCTCTCTTTCTCCTCACTCCTGTCCCTCTCCTCTCTCACCTCCTTCCCTTCTCTCTCACATCTCTCCTTTCTCCCATTCTCTCTCAATACACTCTCCCTCTCCACACTCTCCCCATGTCTCTCCCCATGCTCTCTCTCCCCTCACTCGCTCTGCCTCTCCTAACCCTCTTCCACACTCTCTCACTCTCACCACACTCTCTCTCCACTCTGCCTTTCTCCCCTCTCCCACTCTCCATACTCTCTCTCCTCTCTCACTCTCTCCTCACTCTCTCTCTCCCCATTCTCTCTCTACACACTGTCAAGTCACGACACTGTTAAAAATTGTAATAATAAACACAGAATGGAAGTCAGTAGCTAATTAGCTCACAGGTTTCTCTCAGGTCAGTGGTGCTCCTTTAAAAGGATAGCTTTGTGGGCATTTGGTGTCATTCTGGAGTTCCTGAAGAAAGAATTTAGATTGCTAGGCAGAAAACTGAGAAGCAAGACCTCCAAGTTAGTAATTTCTGGATTGTTACCTGTGCCACACTGCCAATGAGGGTAGATACAAGATCAATGTCAGATCAATGCGTGGCTGAGAAGTTAGTGCAGGAGGCAGGTCTTCAGGTTCTTGGATCATTGGGATCTCTTCTGGGGGAGGTATGACCTGTAGAAAAGGGACAGGTTGCAACTCAACCCGAGGGGGACCAATATTCTCACGGGCAAGTTTGTTAGAGCTGTTGGGGAGGGTTTAAAGTAATTTGGCAGGGGGATGGAAACCAGAGTGAAGGGACTCAGGATAGGATGGATGGCAAAAATCAAAGATAGCATGCAGTCAGAATGTCAGGAAGGGCAGGCAGATGATAGGACAAAACTTAAAATATTATTTCTCAGTGCATGAAGGGTGAGAAATGAGGTGGATGATCTTGTTCCACTTTTACAGATTGTTGGGAATGATGTTCTGGCCATCACTGAATTGTGGCTGAAGGATGGTTGTAGTTGGGAATGTCCAAGGTTACACATTGTATCGGAGTGATAGGAAGGTAGGCAGAGGGAGAGCTGATAAAGAAAGGCAACAAGTCATTAGAAAGATGTGACATAGGATTGGAAGATGTTGAATCCTTGTGAGTTGAGTTAAGAAACTGCAAGGGTAAAAAGTCCCTGATGGCAGTTAGATACAGACCTCCCAACAGTAGCTGGGATGTGAACTACAGATTACAATGGGAAATAGAAAAGATGTGTCAAAAAGCCAATGTTGTGATAGCCTTGGGAGATTTTAATATGCAGGTAGATTGGGAAAATCAGGTTGGTAATGGATCTCAAAAGAGTGAATTTGTTGAATGCCTATGAGCTGGGTTTTAGAGTAATTTGTTGTTGAACCTGCTAGGGGATCAGCTATACTGGTTTGGGTGTTGCGTAATGAACCGGAAGCCATTAGGGAGCTTAAGCTAAAGGAATCATTAGGAGCTGGTGATCACAATATGAGAAGTTCAAATTGAAATTTTTTAGGGAGAAAGTGAAGTCGGACATAGCAGTATTTCAGTGGAGTAAAGGAAATTACAGTGGTATGAGAGAGGAGTTCACCAAAGAAAATTGGATGCAGATGTTGGCAGGAATGACAGCAGAGCAGCAATGGCTTGAGTTTCTGGGAAAAATGAGGAAGGTGCAGGATAGATGTATTCCAAAGACAAAGAAATACTCAAATGGCAAAATAGTACAACCATGGCGGATAAGGGATGTCAAAACTAATGTAAAAGCAACAGAAAGGGCATACAACAAAGCAAAAATTAGTGGGAAGATAGAGGATTAGGAAGCTTCTAAAAATCTACAGAGAGCAACTACAGGAATCATTAGGAGGGAAAGGATGAAATATGAAAGCAAGCTAGCAAACCATATCAAGATGGATAGAAAAGCTTTTTCAAGTATATAAAAATGAAAGAGATGAGAGTGGATATAGGACTGCTAGAAAATCAGTCCAAAGAAATAATAACGGGGAACAAAGAGATGGATGAACTAAACGAGCATTTTTGCATCAGTCTTCACTGTGGAAAACACTGGCAGTGTGCCACGTGTTAAAGTGTGTGAGGGAAGAAAAATGAATGAAGGTGCTCAAAACGCTGAAAGACCTAAAGGTACATGAGACCCCAGACCAGATGAACTGCACCCTAGGGTTTTGAAAAAGGTAGCAGTGGAGATTGTGGAGGCATTAGTAATGATCTTACAAGAATCATTGGACTCTGACATAGTTCTGCGGGACTGGAAAATTGCAATTGTCACTCCACTCTTTAAGGGAGGAGGGAGGAAGGTAGCAGAAAGGAAATTACAGACCATTTAGCCTGAACTCAGTGGTTGGGAGGATGTTGGAGTCAATTGTTAAGGATGAGGTTGGAGGCTACCCAGACAGAATATAAGGTGTTGTTCCTCCAACCTGAGTCTGGCTTCATCTTTACAGTAGAGGAGGCCGTGGATAAACATGTCAGAATGGGAATGGGATGTGGAATTAAAATGTGTGGCCACTGGGAGATCTTGCTTTCTCTGGCAGACAGAGTGTAGGTGTTAGCGAAACAGTCTCCCAGCCTGTGCCGGGTCTCGCCAATATATAGAAGGCTGCGTCAGGAGCACTGGACGCAGTATATCACCCCAGCCGACTCACAGCTGAAGTGTTGCCTCACCTGGAAGGACTGTCTGGGGCCCTGAATGGTGGTGAAGGAGGAAGTGTAAGGGCATGTGTAGCACTTGTTCCGCTTACAAGGATAAGTGCCAGGAGGGAGATTGGTGGGGAGGGATGGGAAGGGCGAATGGACAAGGGAGCGATCCCTGCGGAAAGCAGAGAGAGGTGGGTAGGGAAAGATGTGCTTAGTGGTGGGATCGTTCGAGCATTGGCTGATTGGTAGGAGGCAGCGAGTGGGAATAAAAGGATGCTGAAGGGTTTTGGCTAAAAGGTTGACTGTACTTTTTTCCTAGATGCTGTCTGGCCTGCTGAGTTCCTCCAGCATTTTGTGTGTATTGCTCAGATTTCCAGCATCTGAAAATTTTCTCTTGTTTATAAAAGGATCTTTTTCTGACTGGCTGCCAGTGACTAGTGGTTTTCCCTAAGGGTAAATACAGCTTTTTATGCTGTATATCAAAGAATTAGATGACAGAATAGATGGCTTTGTTGCCAAGTTTGCAGATGATATGAAAATTGGTGGAGGTATCGTTGAGGAAACAGGAAGGCTACAGAGGGACTGATTAGGATAAAGGGAAAGAAAGTGGCAAATGAAATACAATGTTGGAAAATGCATGAACTTATACTTTTGTAATAGAAATAAATGTGCAGGCTCTTTTCTAAACGGGGAGAAAATTCAGGGTCCAACCCGAAATGTCGACTGTACCTCTTCCTATAGATGCTGCCTGGCCTGCTGCGTTCCACCAGCATTTTGTGTGTGTTGCTTGAATTTCCAGCATCTGCAGATTTCCTCATGTCTGAGAAAATTCAGAAGTCTGGAATGCAAATAGACTTAGGAGTCCTTGTGCAGAACACCTTGAAGGGTTGGCTTACAGGCTGAGTTGGTGGTGAGGAAGGCAAATTCAATGTTAGCATTCATTTCAAGAGGTCTAGAATACAATAGCTGGGGCGTGGTGCTGAGGCTTTATAAGGCATTGATGAGGCCTCACTTAGTATTGTGAACAGTTTAGGGCTCCTCATCTAAGAAAAGATGAGCTGGCAGTGGAGAGGGTTCAGAGAAAGTTCACAAAGATGATTCCAGGAATGAAAGGGTTATCATATGAGAAATGTTTAATGGCTCTGGTCTTGTGCTTGCTGGAATTTAGAAGGATGAGGGGGGGGATCTCATTGAAACCTTTCAAATGTAGAAAGGCCTCGACAGAGTAGATGTGGAGAGGACATTTCCCATGGCGGGGGAGTCTAGGACAACAGGGCACAGCCTCAGGTAGAGGGGCATCCATTTAAAACAGAGATGAGGAGAAATTTCTTTAGCCAGAGGGTGGTGAACTTGTGGAATTTGTTACCACAGGCAGCTGTGCATTTATGGCAGAGATTGATAGGTTCTTGATTGGCCATGGCAACAAAGGTTATGGGGAGATGTCTGGGGTGTGGTGTTGAGGAGGGGGAGAGAGGATCAGCCATGATTGAACGGCAGAGCAGACTCGATGAGCCAAATGGCCAAATTCTGGTCCTACATCTCTTCTGGTCTTATGGTCCCAATAAACCGCTGACCCGCTGAATGCCAAAGCTGTCTAGTCAAAGCATTTTATTTTTGTCATTGCGCCTGTCAGTTGTTTTGACTGCCTGATATTGTTTACTTGTCTTGTGGTTTGTGTTTTTTTGATGTAAAAATTTCTATAATCTGACTTTTTTGGTAAGTAATCAAAATATGTGATTTTTCAATTTTTGTTCTAACTATTCATGTTTTGCATGTTACAAAAAAATGTTAAGGTCCCGTACAGTTTTTTCGGGATGTGTGTAAAAAATAATTACTGCTCAAAGCAATGGCTAGTCCGTGCAGCTATAAAAAAAGTGGAGGAACTGTTGATGGCTGGTCTCATCCTCAGTGCCTGCTGACCCAGCCTCTGGGATCACTGGTCTTAGGTCACAGCGTGTCCCGACCTTGACTCCAAACTCTGGCTCCAAGGCCCAACTCTTCATTTACTGCCCCTGACCTTTAACTCCCCTCACCCTTTCTCTTAAATCCTAACCTGGCCCCCTAAATTTCTGTGCTGCCTCCAAAACAGTAATAGATATAATTTCATAGTTTACTTCAATATTTTGGATACAGACAAGTAATGAAGTAGAATTACATATTTACAGTGGGATCACATGAATGATAACCCAGCTCTGAAAATTAAAACAACTTTGTAGCGAGAAAGTAATTCACATGAACCTTCCAAAGCTTCTTGCATAAAATCGTACAAACTCATGCAGTAGCTCTTTATGTACAGCATTGAACGACAGCTCTCTGGATATACAAACGTACAAACGCACCAAATATTGATTGAAAGAACAAGTATTCTGTAACTATGTGGTGTCAAAATAGTGTTAATCACTTCCCTGATCTTATCTTGCGAGTTTCACTGTGGTTAAATTAACATAAACATTCACGTGTTGCTTTCCTTTGTGTAATATAAAATCGTGCAAAATTACGACGTCCCAAGTCTAATGGCTGGTTTCAATGTCCTTAAAGTATTGATGGATGCTGCTGTGCTTAATGGAGTATCTTGGTACAAGTGTTGATGGAAGAGATTGATTTGTCAGTTTCCAAAGTATATCTCTTAAATGATCTGTGAATCGGTGACTTCCAATCTTTTGTAGACTAGAGTGTTTGTTGAATTACTGAACAGGCTTTTAAAGTCTTGTCCTCGTTTGTATTAAAATGGCTGCTACCCACATAACTTCTATTAAATCTGACATTTAACCACTGAAACTTGAATATCAACTTTTGGATTTTCCCCTACAAAGCAGCCTGGAATGTCACAAGCATGAGGTGAAGTGATCTCACTCTTCACCCAGCTCTGAGTCAATAATCTGAGAAGTAAAAGTTTAATTTTCATCTTCACCTCAGAGTGCAATGAGCTTCCATGTAAAGAAGAAATAGACCTGTGAAAGAGTTTACAGGAGCAGAGGTCTTGTAAAATTATATGGTTCATGAGACGTAGATCAATTAATTCGCCCTTTTCCACGGAATATGCATGTCACTGTTTCCAAAGAGTTAGAATCTACTAATTTTAGTGTTCTCTTTCCCAGCTTGAGAAGCTTTGCCCTTAAAGAGCAATTTGTTAATTCAGTAAACTTTAACCAGTTATTGCAGGTGTTAGCCTGGTAAAATACTTGTGTTTGTCTTTGAGAGCGAAACCTTTTAAAAGACATAATTTAGTGCTTGGGAAAAGCTCCAAATAAAGATTGCACTTTGGAGGCCTCATCTGCCTGTTCAAGCGGCTTTAAATTATGCTTTGACATCTTTTGGAAATGAGTACTATAGTTCTGGTGAACTAACATTTCTCCATCAATGAACATTTTCAACAAACAGGCCATTTATCTCATGATGTCTGCGGAGCTTGCTGGGTTAAAATCTTCTGCTTACAAGACAATACCAAATATATTTCTAAAATGATACTTTGAAAGCAAATTGAACATCCTGAGAAGATTAGAAGTGTTATTTCAATACAGCTTTTTTCTTAAGTACATCCTCACATCACAGTTACTTTTACATATTAACATGCATGCTGAGAACCATATGTCTATCCATGCTAATTGTCTTGAAGTTTTGAATTCTAATTCACTCACTTAGAGAGACTATTATTTTAGATGAATTACAGAAGTTACTCCCTCTCACAAGTTGCTGGGTTCAATCCACAAATGAGAGCCATAAATATTCTGTATTTGTATTTGTTAAATGAGCTCTCTACTTCAGTGACTTATAATACTTTATTGAAGTAATAAATTGTGAAGGAAATGCTGAAGGATGTCTTGCTCAATGCTCTTAAAATAATGCATTCCACACCTGGCTTTGTCTGGAAATCTTAGAATGGTGACTGTGGTGCAAGGCCAACCTGCAGTCATTGAAAATTTAGCAATAAATCTGAGCTTGATTTTCTGACTAGTTCATCCATTAAATTTATTTGCCCATATATACGCACATGATATTTACTTTTTGATTATTTATAACACAGTATTGAGCAGCAGGTTTTTTGATATGCATGTGAAAGAACAAAGATACCAGCTGATTTTTCCACCAGAATGCTCATCTGTGGAGCAATATGTGCAAACCAGTGCACAAGATCGGACAGCATTGAAAGATATTATTTATCACCAGTTTTATTAACAACACATTCCTTTGTTTGAAAGGGTATAAATAAAACAATTTTTTGTAACGCATTGGATGCACCCTTTGGAAAAATGCAACAGAGTGTAACATATTTTTTTCTAATGGTTGCAACTCATAGACTATCTCACAATGTTGAAAATAAACATCCCATGACAATTTTTTTCCCCTATAAATTCCAGTGCTAAGGCAACATGCAAATATTGGCATTTCTGAGAAAAAACACTTTCTTTGACTGCAGAAATTTAAATTCCCTTCCTAAATTTCCTGCCTTAACATTATGATATTTCTAAAAATAGCTATCCAGTATCTTTCTGAATTTTGTCCTTGATCTGGCATCTGTTAACACTTCTGGCGAAATGCTGCGTGTCCCGATAGTTGTTTGCACAGAAAGCCATTTCCAATTTCATTTCCCTTATTTGGTATCAAATGCTAATCTTGAGACCTCGATTTATCTATGAATGAAAGTTGCCCACATATATTTACTCCTTTTGCGATGTTGTGCATTTTATCAGCTTCATCAAATCTCCACTATGATTAAGAAAATGCAACTCAAGTTGCTCTGGCCAAATCCAATGAATGAAATGCCTCTTTCTTGTATCATTCAACTATAAGCATGTTAAACTTATACTTACACTTGGCACTGCAATGGTGAGGAAGCCAAAAGTGTCCCCACAGCTTGATTGGAAGATTTACGTTTGCATTGAATCAAAAACTTGGTTTATTTTTGTATTGTATCTTGTTTGCTCTTACTGTAAAACTTTGCTTCTTAATAGTACTTCCAAAACAAAAAATATGAAAGTAAAAAAAAGAGACATGAGACTACAAATGAAATGACACAACTAAGATGGTGGAAGAGATCAGCCAGTCAGTTAGCATATATGGATGGTCAACATTTTGGATTGAGACCCTTCATTGAGATTGTCCCTTCATTAAGCGAATTCTGTGAGTGTGGCGAAAGGGTGCAGAACATTGAACACGTTCTGCGCAACTGCCCACTCTCACCTGATTTAGCTGACACTGACCTGCTCAACATCAACCAAACGACACTAGAGTGGCTGGCTGCTGGTGTGACGAGCTATGATGATGATTGAGATTGGGAAGAAAGAGAGCAGATGGCTTGTATAAAAAGCAACTCTACCCTTCCCCCCATTTTTTCATACTATCTCCTCTTGCTTTCCAAGCCACTCAACCCAAAATGTTGGCTGTCTATTTCCCTCCATGGATGCTGCCTGACCCACTGGGTTTCTTCAGCTTCTTTGTGTGTTACATCACAATCCAGTGTTCATTTGACTGTGTACCGAGAAGCTTATGATGCCCCATGATATGAACTAAGATATCATTTAAGAAATAGTTTAACATATCATTCACCAAAATTGTATTGTAACTCTCTCATTATGGCTCATAATAAACCAGGCTCATTAGCTAGCTCTGGCTAACAGCCATGTGACTCGGCATCGCATGGGTAACAGGGAGAAGGCAGGCCACCTTTAGTAAGCAACGGACATCTATGGTCAGCGTGATTCGGGTTCAACCAAACAAGAAGGTTGGAATGTTTCAATGAGGGAACGTAAATTGTGGTGAATGTTATGTATATGCTGCCCCATGCAAGGTTATCATTCGCCAGGAAATAACAGACCTTACACCAGCATAAAATTGAAGTGGAAGTATATTTACAAATATTTCAGCTTTAACAAACAGTTAATAGGGAAAAAAAGAAAATAGCCCGGTAAAGATAAACCAGTCTAAATGTGTACATAAGTGTTGGAGCTCATTACTGGGGTAGTCGGGTGCTTTGCTTTGATTACTCACACGCTGAACACACGTTCTGTGTGAAAGACACCAGCCCCAGTTCGAACTGCTGTTGAACACCATTTTGAATGAACTGGCTAACTCAGGAGTATTGGCACTTCCTCTTTGGAACATTTGTCTGCACACAGCCCTTTTTACAACGGGGTCTCTCCTTTGGGTGGAATTCTGCGAGCATCTTCCCTTGTGCCAACAAAGTACCAAAACTACCCCACTGTCCTGAAGAAATCTGATCCCGCCCAGCTCTCTCGAATGTTCCATGCATCCCACTGGACCGAATGTTACAGTGACCAATCTGATTGGCTGACACCACGTTGCTAAGCTGAGCAAGTGGCTCCTCATTCTAGCAGAAGCCAAGCACTAGTCTATGAAGTTTAATTACCAGAACACACTGTGTTTTGCAGAAGAGCTGCAGAAGTAAAATACCTAACAGCATAGCAGAGGGGATATAATAAAGCATGTTCTTAACTGGGGTATTACGGTATAATATTGATTCCATTTTTATTGCACTGTATTTAACATGTCAGTATGTTCATGTTCTCCTATAATTACTTGTATCACTTTTTATGTTTGGCAAACTAATATTCACTAATTAGTATTTTAATCTATATATATATTTATACCTTTCAAAATGATTTTCCCCATATCCAACCTTTTCTCTGACGTTCTGCCAGCTTTTGTGGTTATTTTCCTGGCACAAGTTCACACATGATGAGATTTGGAGATGAAATGGCAATTAATCAATTACAGCAGACAGATGGAAAATGGGGTTTAATAGGGATAAGTGGGAGCCCACAGATGTTGAAAAGAAAACACAAAAAGGGTTTATACTCACTTGAAAGACCCTGTTGGACGGACAATTGTTCATGAGAGGTACAGTAGTACTTGCCAATTTAAATATGAAAGGATCAAAGGACCGACACATTTTCTTTTGTTTTATCAATATGGGAATATCATAAAAAGTATGGTGATGTGTTCGTGAATGAAATGAGAGATGCCACTAGACAGTTTGTCGCACGGATTCAGAGTGCTACCAGTGACAATATTACAATGCTTTAGGAAGTAGGCCATTATTGACAAGGGGAGAAATGGAATAGTTGTGAGAATTCCAGAGTGAGGAAAATGGCTGCAAAAGAGAGATGGAGAGATCAATTTCAGAATGAGCCAGGAGTGGTAGTATATGCGGACAGCCAACTCAACTCGAGGACAGAGCTGAAATCAGACAGGATATGAAAAGAATGCATAAAAATGTTTTGCAGAAGGGTTCATAGAACTCAAAATGTCCCCTCTGAGGATCAACTGATAGAAGCTTACTCAACGCAATTATTTAAAAAAATGCCATTGTTTGAGTTTGAATCGTTTATTCCTTATAATAGATGAGACAAAGACTTATTGAAACCCAGACTAATTTCAGCTGTAAACGTGAATATCAATAGAAAAATCGTTCTGCTTGTTGTCCTGGACAGACCTGCTAATGCTTCAGAAAGCAGCAGGCTTGAAGGGATTTGGAACTCACTTATAAGAATAACATAAACTAAAGGCACAGAGTTCTGAGAGGTGAAAAAGTGTAAAAATAAAAGCTACAAAGCTTCTTTTTCTAAACAAACGCCGTCAGTATGGAGGCTGTCAACCCATATTTTCAACAAACTGCTTATTTCACATTCCCACAAAGCCAACTTTATTTTTTGTGCTTTTCAAATTGGAGGAATTTAAATTCCAAGAAGTGGGAATGATAAGTGAGAGTTATGTACCTATATGTCAATCATATATGTTTGATTTGAACAGTCAAATGTTCTGTTGCCAAGTCCTTGATGATCATTATCTTGGAATGCAGTCCTGTGGAATTCTCAGGAGTCCTACAATTTCTGCTCACATCGTGCAGCAGCTGGACTCAATTATAACTACATTCTAACTTGGAGAGCAGTACTGCTTTGCAGAGAGAGGGGACCATTGGGAGGATGTGGAAGGGGGCAAATATTGCCATATTTCTCATTTTCTTTCATAATATTGAAGAAGGCCATGTTGAGCCCACATTAGTTCTCCAAGCATTTTATCAGTCGCTTATTTTTCTTGTATTTTTGTTGACTCAGAGCTGATTGTTCTGCTATAGTATACAGTGGTCAATTAATCTATAACACATCTTTGGGGTGAAAGTGGAATCGGAAGACCCTGAGACCTATATGGCTGTCGGAAGATTCTCAAGCTTAATACAACAGCACCGGAGGTCAGAGCTGAAACTGTTGATTAAAAAATACACAGTGGACAGAACAAAAAATACAAAATGTCTAAAATCAATTTGTGGGGAAACTGCCTGCAGACATTTCTGAAAGTCAGTTTTATATCTTCACTTTCTTTATGTCTCTAAATTTTGATACAGCAATTGTTTTTCACAGGATTTTTAAAAAATATATGGCACAGAAAACGGTCATTCAGTCCATCGTGTCTCACGTCATGGGTTCAGTGGCCTCCTCCTGTGCCCTAAAAACCAAGTGATTCTTGGGAAAGAATTATTTAGTCCGGTTTCCAGACCTTAGTCCTAGCTTAGTGTGAAAATGCATCAATTCCCCATCTGGGTGATGAATGCTCTGCCTAATTCACCTCTCTCAGGCCTAAGATTTTTCAACTCCAAACAACAATTTCATAAATTTCCTCTCGACTCTCTCTGTAACTACTAGTATTCCAGTAGTGTGGTGTGCAGATCTGCAGTAAGTACTACAGTTGTGTGTATAATTCTTGCTTGACTTCAATGTTCTTGTGTTCTATGCCTCAGCAAATGAACAAAAGTAGCCTATTAGCCTTTTGACCATCTTATCTCTCTGTCGTGTTACACTGAGGATCTGTGAACAAGTGCTCAAAAATCTTTCAGCTTCTCTGCACCCAGTTATTGTGCATTCCCTTGCCTTGTTTACCCTGTTAATTTCTCCGGGTTGAAATCTGGCAAATGGAAAATACTTGTAGCGGTATATCATGTTTTGTGACAGGAAATATTTTCACTAATATTCTTTCTTCATGGTAAGTAAGAGAAAAGTTCAAAGTTCAAAATAAATTTACTGTCAATGTCAATATATGTCACTAAATACAACTGCGAGTTTTATTTTCTTTTGGGCATTCACGGTAAATACAAAGAAAAACAATAGAATGACCATGACTAACAAGATGGACAAACAACCAATGTGCAAAAGACAACAAATTGTGGAAGTACAAAAAGTAATAATAATAAATAAGTAATAAATATCCAGAACATGAAGTGAAGAGACCTTGAAAGTAAGCCAATAGGTTGCTACATCTCCTTCCTGATGACAGAAGCGAGAAGAGAGCATGGCCTGGATGGCAGGAGTCCTTGATGATGGATTTGCTTTTCTGTAACAACATACTATGTAGATGTGCTCAGTGGTGGGGAGGCTTTACCCGTGATGGACTGGGCTGTATTCCACTACTTTTTGTAGACTTTTCCATTCAAGGGCATTGATGTTTCCATACCAGTCTGTGATGCAGCCAGTCAATAAACTCCACCAAACATCTAAGTTTATCGAAGTTTTAGATGACATGGCGAATCTTCACAAACTTCTCAGGAAGAAAAGGCACTGCTGTGCTTTCTTTATAATGGCACTTGCGTGCTGGGCCCAGGACAGATCTGTGAAATGATAACATCATCAAGGAATTTAAAGTTACTGACCCTCTCCACCTCTGATTCCCCCGATGAAAACTGGCTCATGGACCTCTGCTTTCTGCTTCCTGTAGTCAATAATCAGCTCCTTGGTGTATTTATTTATTTATAATTCTTTGGGGAATGTGTTGCAACATATATTAGATATTCTCAGCAAAAAATGGCTTTGAACTCCGAACAGCAAAGTCGTTCATTGAAAATACATCCTTAAGTATAAAATGTGTAATAAATAAATAAATATCAATTTTGAGAAGCATCAGAGCTCTGCATATTAGCCTAGAAATTGGATCTGTTTGTATAATATGCATGCAACAGTTATTTTGCACATTAGATCAGGCAAGCAATTATTTCTGGCTTGAGCAAAAATCATTGGGGAAGTTAGTTCAGAAAGTTTCTCCGCATGATTCCACTTGATGCTTCTGATAATCTCTTGCCAGTCACACAGCCAATTGTGGTTGTGCAGCCACAGTCAGATAAAATTTGGATCTTTTGGGAGAAACCTGCTACACATTATTAAACCACAAAATAGTCAGGAGCACATGGTGCAGGTTCAAGAATGAGAGGTCCCATTGATGTCCTGGATAGAGCATCAGCCTTCCCCACATATCAAAGGCCAGATAATTCACTAGAGCTTTCTTTGTGGATTGCAGCCGTGTTTGTTACAATTACAATTACCAACAGGCTATGGGAGAGCTTCCTTCTACAAGCCATTAGATTTTTAAATTCGCATGTCTGTACATTGCAACAGAGTCAAAACACAAGGATTTTTACTCCCTCACGTTGTGGGATGGATGTAAGATTTAAATAAATTCTAATTCTAATACTTATGACCCGTATGCTGAGGCCTTGATCATCCTAAAACTTGGGGCCACATTGGTTTAGGAATCAATCTGAATGATTCATCGTATGGGAGTGGCCATCCCTTCCCCCAGAGCTTCCCTACCCCTACCACAGCTTTCTTTCTTGCTATACCTTGGCTGGCATGGGAAGCGCAATGATGAGGTAGTTGTTAACTCTATGTTGAGGTGTTCACAAAAACTGTAGAAGTCCTGAGTTAGTGCATTCTTTCCATGATAGACACCAGAGCTAAACTTTCATTGTGTTTATGAGCAATTTAGCTCCTCTTTTTCAGGATGGTGCAAGGTGGTCTTACTTACCATGCTCACTTCACCAAAAGAGGATGAATTCCAATGACTTTTGTTTATAGGTTGGGAACTACAGGATAACTATCTCTGAATTTCTAACCTGAACTTAGCAATGGAGCATTATCTTGGACTTTGCGCTACCTTGGATTTGTCTTCAATTGTCTTTTTATCACTTTAAAGTCTTGTATTATTTATATTCTGAGTTTTTGTACCCAAGTATACGTGCTGCTGCTGTATGCAAGTCTTTGTGGTATCTGTATGTGACCATACTAGTGCGTCTTACAATAAACTCAACAGAAAAGACTGTATAATTACCTTAAGTGTGATTTATTCTCTGGCAAAAAAAATTGAACCAAAATAATGATCCTACAGATCTGTGAGTAAATGTACTTGGTAGCCCGTATCAGTTGATAGAGTCAGACAGAATTGAAAGTGGAAACACAGCTGGCTCAAGGGGCAAAATGGGAAGATGTTAAGTGATGCGGCAGGCTCAAGTATTTTGCGGGGTTTAGGTAGCCATGCCTTTGTGATGAAAGGGATAAAAAGCACAGAGGGACTTTGGACAATTGAGTGGAATTGGTGAACTTGTAGTTAACAACATAGTACTTGTATATATCTGTAAAATCTAAACTGCTTGAGTTAAGCATGTGGTCTGGCGCGATGGATTGCTGGCTCATACAAACCATGAACTGCACACTTTATTTCTCACTCTGTGTCGACTTGGCAAATCTCAGCTAGGGGGAGAGAAGAGGGTAGGGGTTGATGTAATTTTCTCATTTAGCCAGTGTAGTACAGGACTCCGTAAGAAAAATGAGCAAAGGCTTCTTTACTGTAACTCTGTCCTTTTATCCTTGTTGGGAAGTGTCTGCTTGTGGACATTGGATGAGCAAAATGTCAAACTGAGCTCTGATGCTTCTCAGAGTCGGTATTTATTTATTACACGTTTTATACTTAAGGATATATTTTCAATGAAGGACTTCGCTGTTTGGAGTTCAAAGCCATTTTTTGCTGAGAAATTTCTAATGACTAAACAAAGCAGTTGGCAGCACCTGTCTAAAAATATCAAAACAAAAGAGATAAAGCAGCAATGTATAACTTAATACATCTGATATTTTAAAAAATTCTTAGTCTGTGCTACTCATTACCTAGTAGTGATCTCAAAATAGAATGCTAAAGCTTCGTATATTCCCCTTTTAAAATTAGAGATAAGGTTGAGAGATCCATTCAAATGGATTCTGAGGTGCCATTTCAGAACAAGAACTAGGTGAACTATTTCAATCGATTTATTTCCGCTGCACTTAAATGTAACTCCTTAGCCATATGGCCACCTAATGTTTAGAAGAGATGTGGCCACTAATCTCGTAGCATTTGTATTCATATTTTTTCCTTCAAAATTTTCTTTCTATTTGTTCCCCCCAGTTTCCATTCCATAGGCGTCAGACTTCCTACCAGTTTCAAATCTACCTTTTTCCTCCTGTTATCTTGCTGTGTTTTATTTCGATACTGTTATCAGGCCGGCTGTTTAGCTGCTATCAGACACACTGCAGTGTTGCTCTGCAATGAGTAATGAACAAGGGCAGTGCAAATAATTAATTATAAACTGCTTCACGTTACTGATTATAGCTTGTTTGATCCAACGTGACTGAGTGAGCTTCAGACTGTGGCAACACTGCAGGTGTGTCATACAGCTGCCCGGGCTATTTCCGATTTTTAGTTAATCCACTCTTATGTTTAGTTGGGAATCCTTTAACTGATACTCCTCACAGCCACCATTTGCCCCAGGAATAATTTACTATACCATGCTTTATTTAATATAGTAGTGAGGTTTACTTGAGATCTAAATTCTGTACTGTGACAGTTAGTAAACCTTTAAGACAGATTGATGCTTTAACTGCTATAAAATAGTAACACTTCTATCAGATATAGTCTTAATTCTTAATTATTATCATTCAATTATCTCACTTGACTGATAATGCAGAATAAATGAAAAACCAAAGGTCAATGCAATGAATACTTCTCCATTGATAGTGTATTCAGAAGGCAGAAGCTTTATTTATTTGAGAGAGAAAATAACTTGGAAGCTGAATTTGCGTTTTATAGATAAATATTTTAGAGATGTTTTCCTTCATTGACATGACCAACATTGTTGGATTTGTACACAATTTATTTTCTTACCTCTGTGATGTTCCAATGTGCTAGTCAATGGGCTGTTCTGCGTGTTTCGTGCAACACTCTTGTGCTGCTGAAGTGCGATGGTGCTGTGGAGCCGAAACTATTTCATACTGATGCAGGGTGATTAAACAATCCCACCTTTTGCACGACAATCCAGCATTCAGGTCGTAAACTGTGTGATCTGACTTCATTTGAAATTTGTCTCATAGTTTATGATCCAAGTGACTGTTACACATCACAATAAAGTGATTTTGCCAAATGACTTTGTTTCTGAAATAAATAATTAAGAATCTGCACTAATGTGTAAATAGCAATCTTACAGCATTTAAAATGCAATGTAAATCGGTTTGCACGGAGCATCTGTTTATGCTTGAACCCAGTTAATGAGCTAGCCACGTTTGCTTTCCTTAGCCTGAATTAACCATGTCAGAAGTGACTGGGAACATTGCTGGAGCTGGAAGTGAAGCCGTGTGTGTGGATGCTTCTGGGGCTAGGAGCATGACAGGAGTGTGGTGAGGAGCTTGGAGCGGGGCTGGATATGGTGGAAATGGGGTCAAATGTACGGATGGAGCGCAACTGGCATGGAGAAAATGAGGAAGTGTGCAGCCAAAAGGTGGCCAGGAATGGGGCTGGGATTAGGAGCGGGAGATCTGAGCTCAATTGGGAAAAGACCAGGTAAAAGGCTGGGAGCCTGGGCTAGTGTGGTGACCATGGCTGGAACCTAGGAATTGGAGACATCCAAGAATGTATTTATAATGCCCTGCAAGACAGGGAAATGGCAGTGCTGAATGGAGGGGCGTTTGAGAGGGCAGGAGGAGTCAGAGGGTTTTGAGCAGCGGTCCCCAACCTCCAGGCCGCGGACCAATACATTGCTGCGAAGAATGCAGCAGTACAGCGGTAAGGCTGATTTATACTTGTGCATCAAATGTACGCCGTAGGTACAGCGTAGCCACGATCCCTATGCTGTATCTAAGCTGAACCCTACGCTGTAGCCTAATGCACACCTCTCCCAAAATGTAACTACGTGTCACGGTGATGCAGACCACAACAACTGTGATTGGTCCACCTGGTAGCATTGCATTTCCTCCTATGCTGCAATATCTTCCCACTGGGCGACTGAAGGGCAGGGAAGGAACTCTGGCTGCAATGCTTTCCGGAAAGCTTTACAGACGTCCGAAATTATGGAGGACCTTGTACTTGACGCCAGTTTGTAGCTAGCTGCTACAGCCTGTTGACTTCCACCTGAAGCTAAAACTTGAATTATGATTGCCAGTCTCTGAGTATACTGTGGGTACACTGATGCGAAATAAATGGTTGGAGACGATGAACCAAATCGTCAAATCTTCCTGCCGACATCCGAAAATATTTGAAATGCATTTCCTCGTCCATGCCTCTTAGTGGCCGGACAAGCACAGAAAACTCACCCTCCTTCAGTTTCAGTCGCCATTGTTTGAAGTTTGAGTTTCTTCGTGTTGATTTTTCACATGAGGAAACTCAACACAGTGGCATAGAAACCCCACCGCCAACTAGAGTTTTGGCGGTGAATTGCAGAGCAACGCAGACACACCAACGCACAAGTATAAATGTTCACAACGGCGCAGCCCACTTGTGTAGGCTACGGTGCAAGCAAGTACACACAAGTATAAATCAGCCTGTAGTCAGAACGCATCCAGCACATCTTTAAGAGAAAAGCTGAAATAAACAAGCTAATTAATTAGGTGCTGCCCGGCATGTAAATGTCGGCCCAGATCAGAGGCGACGCAATCGGCAATGAACCTCTGATTTGGGTCCACATTTACGTGCCGGGCGGCACCTAATTAATTAGCTTGTTTATTTCGGCTTTTTTCTTAAAGACGTGCTGGGTGTGTTCCGACTACCACTGCACCGCTGCGTTCTCCACAGCAATGTATCGGTCTGCGGCCCGGAGGTTGGGGACAATTGGTTTTGAGGAAGTCAAAGAGTTCACAGGAGGATACTGAAAGTGAAAGAGTTTAGAAATGGAGGTTGAAAAGATGGATGAAAGAGGTGAAGTTAGGAGAGAGTATGTAGTTATTTTCACAATTGCACTATTCATGTAGAAGAATTGAAATACTTCTTTCAAATTGAGAGCCTTGAGTATTATATAATGCTATAGGAAGGCAATAAACAGTTTCTAACTCTTGCACCAGCATAAGAAAGAAGTAGTTTGATTTTTGAAGCACTGACAGCAGATTTTTTTTCCCAGAATGAAAGTGCCAACATTTATGGCAAAGTGTTTTGAATGACCCTTGTACTAAATTGTGGTTTGCCTTTTGCTAATAATCGAAAGGTCACCTTTAAAGCAGGAGAGGTCATTGAAAGCGGTCAGTGACAGACGTTGCATTGTAAACCAATGCCCTTGGCAGTAAAGATTAAACAAAGATCACTCAAACCAGACTTGTTTGCAGTGTTTGATTGAGGATGAGGACATGGGTGAAAGGGAATTCTACATTATTTTTCTCTATACAATGATACAATGAGATAACTGGGTCTGTGCTACCAGTCCTACTTGTAGAGGAATATTCAAGAGTGGAATGACACACAAAGCAACCTTGCCACTTGCCAAACAAGAATTGCCACTCTGTAGAAGAGACATATTTTTTTGATCAATGTGAAAATGCAAAACCAGTAATCTCCTGGCTGATGTCTGTTTGAAATGCAAATACTAATATCTAAAACGTGGTGCAATGTTTTTCAGATGATAGACAGCAATGTGATGAAAGACTCAGATCTAGCAAAGACAATTAAACTCATAGTGTGTCTGCCTTGACAGTACAGGCACCCTGGAATAAGTATTTTCAACAATGAACATATCTGGTCATCTGAAAAGTGTTCTACAATAAAATAAATCCTAATGTGTGGTGAGTACGTTTTATTCTTGACTGCATGGGCCTCGATGGCAAGCTGTGGAATGACAAAGTACCTTTATGAATAATCGCTTCAAAGAAATTTGCAATCCATTGGAAGCATTGCACTATAACCAGTACAGCAGGGGTGGCCAACCTTTTACATTCCATGCGTCAAATTTTTCACGCACGAGTTCAGATGCGATTTTTTTCATGCACGAGTTCTATATTAACATATTTTTACAAGAATTGTGGGGGTACAAGAGTTGTATGGCGCATTTGAACTCGTGTGTGAAAAAATTGACAAGTGGAATGTAAAAGGTTGGCCACCCCTGCAGTACAGCATTAGGTGAGCCCTTTGAAAGAAGAATAATGCTTAATTGTTAATATTGTTATGTTTTGTTCTAATGATTTTGCTTATCAGTGTTGTAATAAATACCAATTTCTCTTTTCAGCCTTTTCGTAGGGGACCGAATTTTGAGCACCACTTCCCTGGATGTGGCTGAAGATGTGCAGAGAATTGGATGTTCATTTGGGATATTCCTTTTCAAGAACTCATGTCCTGTTTGAAGAGAATGAGAACTTGGCTATGCCTCACAAATGGTAAAAGTGGAACACAAATCAGATGCCAGGGGGATCTTTGCTCACCTTGACTAGATTTCCTGCGCCATTACCTTCTTCTTACCATTGGTCTCCTGACATTGTGAACTTCATGGTACACCTTATTCCAATGTTAATAAAGAATTGAATAGATTGATTGCTTCCTAGGTGGTTGCTTTTAGCTGTCAGACATACATCCATAATATTCTAATTACTACAATAATGGCAAAAGTGTAGCAATGATTTTAAATTTAGACATTTATTAGATTTTTTGTAGAGTGCTATGCAATTAAAAATTGGTTTAACACAAGTTAAATTATGTTTGAAAACATGTCCAGATCAGTCATGCTAATTATAAAATTCAGCCCCAATGCTGCCTGTCATGCTTTAAGCTTCACCCCAATATGATATCAATGGTGTGGCCACTGTTGTGACTGTGATCCAAGTCACCAGAAAGACACTGGAGCTGGTGATATACAAGCCTTTATCTATCACAGCAAACAGGCATTCTTCTAGAGAGACTCAAAACGCAAAACTACGTCATGCTTTTTATGCCCTTAAGATCAATGTAGTAATTCAATACAGATTTTACGGTCACAATGACATCCTTTACTTCAATACTTTGGGATGACAGTGTTTACTTTGAGTTGCATTATTTACAGTGGGAGACACTTCTGAATGTTCAAATACCTTTATTTACCGAGACAAACTAATTATGAAGTTCCCTGAACTTATTTTACCATGGTGCAAATTACTTAAACCCATAGTTGCATGGATTAATGAAGGACAAGCCCATTGTCTTAACGTTTGGCTGATACGTATGCAAACACCACAGGATCAACATTTTGCAAACCATATCCTTTAGTCTGTGGGCCAGCCTGTGCTTTTAACTTCAGTTCACTGCTTGCAATTTACAATAAGAACTGAAGACTGGTTCTTGCTTGAATTAATATCTATAATATTCACATAACTCCAGAATGCTCGCCAACAGTCACGTGAAATGAAGTCATTCCTACTAACACAATGGATCGACAGATGACGCAATAGCCACAGCTCTACACACCGTCCTTACACATCTGGAGAAGAGGGATGCTTATGTGAGAATGCTGTTCTTGGACTACAGTTCAGCATTCAACACCATAATTCTCTCCAGGCTCGACAAGAAGCTCATAGACCTCGGCCTTCACCTGGCCCTGTGTAGCTGGATCCTGGACATCCTGTCAGATTGCCGGCAGGTGGTAAGAGTGGGCTCCCTCACCTCTGCCCTTCTGCCTCTCAACACAGATGCCCCTCAGGACTGTGTACTAAGCTCCCTCCTTTACTGTCTGTATGCCCATGACTGTATTACCAACAACAGCTCCAATCTGCTAATTAAATTCGCTGATGACACTAGACTGGTTGACCTAATCTCAAATAATAATGAAGCAGTCTACAGAGAAGAAGTTATCACCCTGACACAGTGGTGTCAAGTGTGAAGGGATCCAGGAGTGCCCCTATTACCAGTTTGAAGTGAGACAGAGAGAGACACTTATCATTGATGGTTTGTTTGGAAAGGAGAGAGAGACAGAGTTATTTACCACCGATGAGTTGCTTTTGAAAAGAGAGAGAGAGAGATGAAGATTAACGGTTGGACTGTCACTTTAAGGCATTGGAAGTAACTTTGTATTTTTACTGAGTTTGGAGTTGGAGACAGCACCGAGCAGCTCGAAAGTTGCTATGGTGACTGAAAGCGGTGTTATTTAATCGATGTTGTGATCTTCAGCAGGTTGTTGATATTTCTTCAAGGACTTGTTGCCTGTTTGTGCATTTCCTTTACAGACAAAGGAAGGAGGGACTCTTTGAATGACAGGTGATGCTCAGCCTGGTGAAATAAATGGGAGGTCAGATGATACAGACCTCAGACACATGATCTGGACACTGAATGAGCATTGTTGTGCCTTCAGAGAAAGTGGGTTTTGGAGGATCGATCAGGCGGATCGATCCAAATTGCTATTCCAGTGGTGAAGAAGGGATTGACTGGTGGGGAGTTGTCTATGTGTCCACCCTTGCCGGGGTGATAGCTCCACCACAGAAAACCGGTCCCCCTGGTTAAAGTCACAGTCGGTGACTTGTAAAGGATTTTGGAGGACAACGAGAAGATTGACGGCATCAGCTCACCTAAAAACTCAACTCACTGTCTCTCTCCATCACAACCCAACTAAATACCACGAACTGAACTGAACTGAACTTTACTCAACATCGTAAGACTGTATCTTTTTACCCCTAGACTTAAAGAAGCTTGGTTTTCATACATATATATATATTCCACACTTACTTTTATATATAATCATTGCTAACCTGTTTGATTTAGCTATATTTATATTACTGTACTGCGTAGTTACTAATAAATATTTGTAGTCTATAGCAATACTGGACTCCAAAGTATTTTCTATTTCTGCTGGTTTCTTTATCCCCGTCACAGAGTGACACAAGAAAACAACCTCTCCCTCAACGTCGCAAAAACAAGGGAGCTGGTTATGGACTACAGGAGGAATGGAGACAGGCGAACCCCTACAGACATCAATGGGTCTGGGGTTGAGAGGGTGAACAGCTTTAAGTTCCTTGGCATAAACATCACCGAGGATCTCACGTGGTCTGTACATATCGGCTATGTGGTGAAAAAGGCACAAGAACGCCTCTTTCACCTCAGATGGTTGAAAAAGTTTGGTATACCCCCCCCCCCAACTCTAAGAACTTTCTACAGGGGGCACGAATGAGAGCATCCTGACTGGCTGCATCACTACCTGGTATGGGAACTGTACTTCCCTCAATCGCAGGACTCTGCAGAGAGTGGTGCGGACAGCCCAGTGCATCTGTAGATGTGAACTTCCTACTATTCAGGACATTTACAAAAACAGGTGTGGTAAAAAGGACCCGAAGGATGACCTGAGTCACCCCAACCACAAACTGTTCCAGTTGCTAACATCCAGGAAATGGTACCACAGAATAAAAGCCAGGACCAACAGGCTCCGGGACAGCTTCTTCCACCAGCCCATCAGACTGATTAATTCATGCTGCTGCAACTGTATTTCTATGTTATATTGACTATCCTGTTGCACATAATATTTATTATAAATTACTATAATTGCACATAGCACATTTGAATGGAGACGCAATGTAAAGATTTTTACTCCTCATGTATATGAAGGATGTAAGTAATAAAGTCAATTCAATTCAATTCATTCCCAGAATAAAGAAGGGTCCAGACCTGAAACACAACTTTTTATTCATTTCCTTGGATGCTGCCTGACCTGTTGTGCTCCTCCAGCATTTTGTCTGTTGTTTTGGATTTCCAGCATCTGCAGAATTTCTTGTGTTGGTTGATTCCCAGAATAACGTCTTTTTAGAACACTGCTTGAACCATATTGTCCTGGTGGGGCAAGCCTGAGGTTCCAAATATTCTGGTCCTGCACTTAGATTCTTATCTGACATAGAATTGGTTGTAGAGAAATTTTGGGGAATGGGTTTAATTTGTAATGAAATCTGATAATTTCATAAAGTCCTTTAGAAAGTGCAAGAAAAAGTAATCAATCTTAGTATTTTTAGTACAGCAATTATTTTTGCAAATAATAAAACACAATTCAATTAATTTTAACTTTGGAGGGTGAAATGTGTTACTCACTGTACATTTCATAGTGGCAACAAAATGTAACTGTGACAGCAACAACTGAAAACAACTGTCATTCAGGCAAGTAAGGATTTATGCACAATTTACAAACATTATTATCTCTGTATTCATGTCATGAAACCATTGGAAGGTGTTGAACTGGTTTAGAACATTATAACCCTGTCACAGACTGCCTGGTAGATTTAGATGTAGCACCAGTTGAAAGAGGCTCAACAGATACTGCATATAATGCATTCATGAAGACATTACAGAAAGGAGACCTTTGATCAAGATTTGTTGGTATTATCCCATAAATACAGAGCATAGGGATAATCTTGCTATTCAGAAACAGTATTTAAACAATGCTCTATGGCTTTTTTTCTTTGGAGCACATCAAATATTGTTGCTTCTACCTTTTCTGAGCACTTTGACTAATGTCCCCTTAAGTGTGTTTCTCTCAGATTCTTTATACCTTTTGAGGCAAACAAAATGGCACAGGTCTTATACAAAGGAAGAGGAAAATGATGTTCCCGACAGATGTCAGCATCTTATCCTCATCAGAGCATGAACTCGTTAATAGCAAGGTGACAATGCCAGGAGATGAAACAACAAAATGGAGGGTCACCTAGGAGGACAAGACCCAATAGCCAGCCGTGTTCAGCTGAAGGAATTGCTAGCATATCGCAGTCTAATTCTGGGAGACACTGCATAAATCCAGGCTCTGAACACATCAAAATAACGGGAATATAGACTGATCTCACAGCAGTAATCCCACCTGCTCTAAAACACGGGAACCCACTCCCTATGGGAGATGATTCCTTCTACTTGATCTACTCAAAACTAATCAATAAGCTTCAGGACCTTAGCTTCAATACATCCTTGTGGAATTGGATCCTTGATTTCCATACTTGCAGACCCCAGGAAATTTGGATAGGCAATAACATCTCCTCCACAGTCTCCACCAGCACAGGTGCACCACAAGGCTGTGTGCTTAACCCCCTGCTTTACACTTTAGACTGTGTGTCTAAGTACAGCTCTAATGACATATTCAAGATTGCTAATGACATGTGCACTGTTAAAAACAACTTGGAATATCTTGCGAAGGCCAAGGCAGATGTAACTTTTCTGCAAGAGTCTGAGCTTTTGCATGAGTCAGAGGTGATCGCGATGGTGGTCCCATAGTTTGTGTGTGTGGTTGAGAAGCAGAGGTTTTTGTGCTTCTGGCCTGGGTATCCTGCTGAGGGTGACTTCAACAGCATCATCAATGTGCCTGGACTACGTGGCAGTGCTGACTGCAGACTGGACAATACCCTCAGACTCCTGATTGGAACGGTTAAAGATGCAAAGTTGTGCAATTCTATCAGCACCCCTGCTGGTGGGGTACATCCATAAACCACCTTGGAGCCTAGGCAAAGCAAAGAGGTAAGTTACTCCCATATCTCCTTTTTACTCTAACTTAAGAATAGTGGGTATGACTGCCAGGCCAATTTTCTGCTCTGGGTGTTATGTGGGATATCCAGGAGACTTCCAGCCACCCTGATGGCCACATCTGCGTTAGGCGCATCGAGCTGCAGCTCCTTAGAGACTGAGTTAGGGGACTAGAGCTGCAGCTCCATGACCTCCAGCTTGTTAGGAAAAGTGAGGAGATGATCGATAG
Organism: Mobula birostris; assembly: GCF_030028105.1. Lineage (NCBI taxonomy): Eukaryota > Metazoa > Chordata > Chondrichthyes > Myliobatiformes > Myliobatidae > Mobula > Mobula birostris. Next base: position 39,565,260 of record NC_092385.1, on the reverse strand, counting down.
GAGTTACAGCCAGGTAGTCACACAGGGGGCATAAGAGACAGATAAGTGGTTGACTGTCAGGAGAGGAAAGGGAGAACATCAGGTAGTGGAGAGCATCCCTGTGGCCATCTCCCTGAACAATAAGTACTCCATTTTGAGCATTGTTGGGGCGGGGGTGGGAATGACCTACCTGGGGAAGCAACATTGCCTGTGCCTCTAGCACAGAGTCTGGCCCAGTGGCTCAGAAGGGTAGGGAACAGAAGAGGATGGCAGCAGTAATAGGGTCCCTAGTTAGGGGGACAGATAGGCTATTTTGTGTGGGTGAAAAAGAAACACAGATGGTTGTTTGCCTTCCAGGTGCCAGGGTTCGTGATGTTTCTGAACGTGTCCACGATATCCTGAAATAGGTGGGTGAGCAGCCAGAGATTGTGGTACATATTGGTACTAACAACATGGGCAGAAAAAGGGAGGAGGTCCTGAAAGCAGAATACAGGTAGTTAGGAAGGAAGCTGTGAAGCAGGGTGTTAAGGATAGTAATCTCGGGATTGCTGCTTGTGCCACATGGTAGTGAGTATAGGAATAGAATGAGAGGGTGGGCAAATGCGTGGCTGAGGGATTGGAGCCGAGGGCAGGGATTCAGATTTCTGGATCACTGGGACCTCTTCCGGGGCAGGTGTGACCTGTACAAAATGAACGGGTTGTGCTTGAATCGAGGGGACCAATATCCTGGTGGAGAGGTTTGCTAATGCTATTGCAGAGGGTTTAAACTAGATTTGCAGGGGACTGGAACAGAAGTGCAGAGGCAGAGGATGGGCCAGTTGCCGCACAAGTAGTGACAGCTTGCATGGAGTTTGTGAGGAAGGATAGGCAGATGTTAGAGCAAAGATGCACTCGGCCTGATGGTTTGAGATGTGCCTACTTTAATGCAAGGAGAATCATAAACAAGGTGGATGAACTTAGAGCGTGGATCAATACGTCGAACTATGATGTTGCGGCCATTACAGAGACTTGGATGTCTCAGGGGCAGGAATGGCTGCTGAGTGTGCCAGGCTTTAGATGTTCCAAAGAGGCCAGGGAGGGAGGCAAAAGAGGTGGGAACATGGCATTGCTAATCAGGGATAGTGTGATGGCTGTAGAAAAGGAGGAAGTCATGGAAGGATTACCTATTACGTCAGTGTGGGTGGAAGTCAGAAACAGGGAAGGGGCAGTAACTACCGGGTGTTTTTTATAGATCACCCAATAGTAACAGGAACATCGAGAAGCAAATAGGGAGGCAGATTCTGGAATGATGCAATAATAATAGGGTTGTTGTGATGGGAGATTTTAATTTTCCTAATATTGACTGGCATCTCCTTAGAGCAAGGGGTTTAGATGGGAAGGAGTTTGTTAGGTGTGTTCAGGAAGGCTTCCTGATGGAATATGTATATTAGTCAACTAGAGGAGAGGCTGTACTTGATCCGGTATCGGGAAATGAACCTGGTCAGGTGTCAGATCTCTCAGTGGGAGAGCATTTTGGAGGTAGTGATCACAACTCTACCATAATGCTGGAGAGGGATACGAGCAGACAATTTGGAAAACATTTAATTGGGGTAGGGGGAAATATGATGTTATTAGGCAGGAACTTGGGAGCAGATGTTCTCAAGGAAATGCACGGCAGAAATGTGGCACATGTTCACGGAAGATTTGCATGGCATTTTGCATAGGTATGTTCTATTGAGGCAGGGAAAAGATGGTAGGATAAAAGATCTATGGTATAAAAAGGACGTGGAAAATCTAGTTAAGAAGAAAAGAAAAGCTTACGAAAGATTCAAGAATCTTGGTATCGATAACACAATATACTAGAAACTTACAAGGGTGCCAGGAAGGAGCTGAAATTAGGAGAGCTAGAAGGGGCCATGCGAAGGTCTTGGCGGGCAGGATTAAGGAAAGCCCCAAGGCATTCTACAGGTATGTGAAGAGCAAGAGGATGAGCCATGTCAGAAACGATAGTGGAAACATGTGCATGGAG